>NW_015174905.1:221292-249662 GCF_001447785.1 Gekko japonicus
GGGGGGGGAAGCTAGGGCCCTCGCCCAGAGCCTCTTTCTAGAGCTCGTTGTATTTATTCCCACAACAAGCCTTATTCCTAGTTATTAATATTTCTTCAAGATGTTTATAATGCATTGCTTAGATGGGATGATGGGTTTTTCTCTTTGGTTTTTGTGAATAAAATTTTGTGAATAAAAATAAAACCAATTGTCTTTGGTTTTTGTGAGTAAAATTTAAAAAATCTTACCTGTCAGTACTCCTTGACCTGTCCACATATGATTAGCAAAATCCATAGACGTCAATGACCTTTTATGAGCTGCATCTGACTGACAGAGAAACATATGTTTATTTTTACAAAACAATAAATCAAGGCTAGACACTGACCAGCAAATGAACCATGAGTTATGGGGATGTAACTATTCCATAAGGAGAGCTGAAGAGTGGTCAAAACCATTTCCAAGGGGATCAACAAATGCGTACCTTCACCCAAAGCGTAATTAACTTATGGACTTTACTGCTACAGAAAACAAGGATGGCCCCAAGTTTAGTTGACTTTAAAAGGGGACTGGCTTCCATGGAAGACAGCTCCATCAGTGGTTATGAGCCAGAATGACATATGCACCAGTAGTAACCCTCTGAATGCCAGTACTGGAAAGCAGCAATTGGGGTAGACTTGGATCTTTGGGACCTCCCTGAAGGCCTTCTAGGATCATCTGGGTGGTCATCCTGTGAAACAGGGTACTGCAATAGATGCTCTTATATTATGTTTGTTTCGTTCCTAACCAATACTGGGGAAATTGAGCCAGCAGTCTTATTGACAGCAGCTGGTATTTGGGACAATGTGAGAGCAATCTAAAGCAGGTGTTATTCAGAGTCTAACTCAGAGAGACCAGCTGAGCTCTGAGCAGGAGCAGGAGAGAGAGCTGTGAGAGAGGTGAGTGGGTTTCTTTTACTTGCTTTCAGCTGAGAGAATTCAGCTAAGGATATTTTGTTAGAAGATATAGCTTAATTATCTCAAGCTTCCAAATTAGACTCTTGATACTACATTCTCTGGAAGGAGAAACAGCCTCTACGACCCTAAACCAGCCAGACCAGTCGCACAAGAATAACCATATACAGTTGAACGGTTGGTACTAGAGTGGTTTCATCCACACTTTGTCTTCAGTTTAATTGGGGGGGGGGGTCTGAAGTTTGCAGCCTTTCAAATACTTACCCGAAATGTATGAGTGGTATTGGGTCTTGAAAACTGATCAATTACTACAGTGCGCTCTCTAACTGGCCGTCGTTCAGTAGCATCAGGTACTGCACTGGATATTCTGCTGGGAGGATATCTTCTTCTGTGCTGAAAAGACAGAAGAAAAAGCCCTTTACACCACCAGGACACTGTAATAATTACATTAAAATAAGCACACTTTAGCTTTTAACAGATTTGCTTGAAAAAGAGAGCTTTCAGCTACCCTTCTTGAATACATGACAATGAAATATTACATCTCCCTTATAAATAAAAGCCGAATGGTGGTTGCACTTCTCTAGAACATTCCACACGCTCCTGAATTGGTTGGCGCCCTGGTGTGTCACTCAGAATTTGTCCCTATCCACTGGCTGTATTGCTTGAGTCTCGCCTCCAACATTCTAAACAGTTTGCTGTTCCTCCCCCCCCCCATAGCCAGTCAGAACACAGAGGTTATTTGCATATGCAGCCTCATTGGCCTTTACCTCGGAACACAAAGTTCGTTTGCATATGCGACTTGATTGGCTTTTGCCTCTAACATTCTAAACAGTTTGCTGTTCTGAGGTAAAATGTGTCCAATCTCCAGGTGAGGGCTGGAGATCACTCAGAATTACAACTGCTTTCCAGATGGCAGAGATCAGTTCCCCTGGAGAAAATGGTGGGCTCTGTATCCTTATATGCTGCTGAGGTGGCCCCCGTATGACAGCCAATGTGACATAGCAGTCAGGGCTTCAGAGCACGGGAGAGGCTGCAGGTGTGTGGGGGGTAGAAAGCTGAAGAGTGAGGGGGAAATAAAGGTAGGTTGATGATTGGCTGGGAAAGAGATAGGGTTACCAACTCCAGGTGGGAAATTTCTGGAGATATGAGGGATGGAGCCTGGAGAGGGTGAGGTTTCAGGAGGTGTGGGACCTCGGAGAGATACAAAGCCATAGATTCCACCCTCCAAACCAACTATTCCCTTCTGGGGAACCATCGTTGCCAATCTCCAGGTGAGGGCTGGAGATCACTCAAAATTACAACTGTTCTTTGTGTAGCAGAGATCAGTTCCTCTGGAGAAAATGGTGGACTCAGTGTCATTATACCCTGCTGAGGTCGCCACAGCAAATTGACACTGAGTGTCCAAGGCCAGGGCACCCGCCCAGAGCCTCTTTCTAGAGGCCGTATTTATTTCCACAACGGGCCTTTTCCCTAGTATTATATAAAGCAGAAGGGGAACAGGGGAATTGTTAGAAGTCCTACTCAAGAATAAAGGTGAGAATGAGGTGCAATTCAGTATAGATTTTATTTTACCTCATTTATTCCCCACCTGGCTCCCCTGTGGGAACTCAGAGTGGCTTACACTATTCTCCTCTATTTTAGCCTCACAACAACCTTTGTGCTATTAAAAATTGTTTTAATGATGGATGTTTGGGAGGGGGGTTGATTTTAATGGTCTTATAATGTAATTTTATATGCATGTTTTAAATTGTTAACCGCTTTGGTGGTCTGGGCCAAGGTTACCCAGTAAGTTTCCATGGCAGAATCGGGATTTGAACCTGGCTTTCCCAGAGCTGTGGTGGCTCAAGTGGTTAAGACGCTGAACTGCAGGCTGTGGAAGGTCGGTAGTTCAGCAGTTCGAGACCCGGGTGCCGCATGACGGAGTGAGCGTTCGTCTCTAGTTCCAGCTCCTGCCAACCTAGCAGTTCGAAAACAAGAAATTGCAGGTAGATAAATAGGTACCACTTCAGTGGGAAGGTAACAGCGTTCCGTGCGCCTTGGTGTTTAGTCATGCTGGCCACATGACCACGGAATTGTCTTCGGACAGCGCTGGCTCTTTGGCTTTGAAATGGAGATGAGCACCGCAACCCTAGAGTCGGATTCAACTGGATTTCAAGCAAGGGAACCTTTACCTTTACTTCCCAGATCCTAATCCAACACTCTAATGACGATTCCACAGTGGCTCTAGTGCAATGCACTACACTGTAAGCAAAGTGAGCTTCCGGTGGATCTTTTACAGTCTTTTCTTTTACGCTGCAACAGATGCATTGCAGACAGGTAGCCATGCTACAGGACTTGGTAAGCACTGTACATTGCTGAAGTCAAACACAGAGGCTCATAATCTAAGTTCACCCATGCGTCAGAAGCAGAAAGGGAAGGTAAATGAAGAGGGAACCTTGCTAATTGCTGGCGACTGTAGGATTAGGCCAAAGATTGCTAGAGAATAGACTGAGGTCCACTGGTGAACAACTGACCTATTTCTGGAGGACCACCTACCACCTGTTTGTCACTGCAGTTTTTGGAAAAAGGACTGAACTAGTAGATCCTTGCCATTCATGGGGAATCCACTTCTAGGATCTTTGTGAATGCTGAAATCTGCAAGTACTGAGAGGCAGGGGTCTGCTTACCTCCCAGTAGCAAAACAGTCAGTATTCCACAAAATTTAACAACGCAATGATTACCATGAGGGTGCAAGTTGGAGTAAAAAGCAGCCTGGAGACCACATCATGGATTACGAATAAGTGAAACTGAGCATCACAAAAATAGACAAAGGGTGAGGGTCTACTATTCCATCTACACATTTTTATTCTACCACTCCAGAAAGCAAACCATGGTATCCCATTTCTTTCTAGCTAACGCAAAGTATTCCTAATGTTGAGCATCTGTTCTGGGGAGAAGTCAGTGGGGAAACTGACTTTTTCAGCGCTTTTTAAAAACTTTCCAGTAAACTTATAAACTTCATATAATAGGCATAAGTGGCCATTCTTCTCCTTCCTGCACCTTTTATTGGGCGACTGAAATGTGTGCAATAGCAAGTAGTCTGAATACTGGGGGGGGGGGGGGGCTATGACACTGGGCAGCTGTTTGCCTGACTTATTATACCTGCTATGTCCAAACTGGATACCCTGATATCTACAATGCATTCTAATATTTGGTGATACAAAACCAGCACAGGAAATGTGGACTACTACATTATCCCCACCCCCGCCCTGGTAAATTAAATGGGAAGAAAAATAAAACCACGAGCTGCTAAAACAAGGTACGTGAAGAAGGCACAGAAGTGAAATTGCTAAAATAAGAGGGAACAGAATCTGATGCAGTAAAGTCAAAACAGGAAGGCATCAGTGCAGCTGCAAATTGAAACAAGTTCCTTTAAAAGTTACAGAAACACACAGGTTACTGAAGAAGAAAACACCTTTCTGAAACATCTGTTTCTTGTCTTTTGTTGCACCCACCTTCCAGTGACAGAACAGCCCTGTGAGGTAGATTAGGCAGAGAAACAGTGACCTGTGCAAGAGCATTCATTCAGCTTCATAACTGAACAAGGACTGGAACCTTGCAGCCCTATCCTAAGCAGAGTTACACTGAAATCAATGGGCTTACAACGGCGTAATTACTTAGGACGGCACCGCTAGTCACCCAGGTCTAAGCCTGGTGCTCTAACCACTGCACAACCCTGAGGGATTCAGTTATTTGTGATTAAACAGACTGAGTGACAACATGATTCTTTCTACATTTCAGCTAAAGATATAATGCTATTAAAAAAGGGAAGGAGTATATCTCTTACAAAACCTTGCCGGGATCCTGGAACTGAAAGATACTGATCAACAACTTCTGAACTTATTGGTGGCAACTTGTTCCGTGTTGTCGGCGGAATTGGAGAAGACATGCGATCTAAGGCCGTGCACCTGAGGGGAAAATCGATATGAATAAACACAATTGTGCATTTTTCAGTTCCTTCAACTACTGCAGGAGGAGTTGTTCTTAATTTAAGGTTGCATAGACAGCGGAATACCTGTTATGTCTTTTTGCAAGATGCCTATTTACAAATTGACAATGCCCCTGAACACATCACTTACTGCTTACAAGGTCAGACCCACTGCTCACATTGGCTATGGAAAGAGGCAGGGTGGGGGCAGAGCCATCCTTAAATCCCTGCCAGCTCTGCCCCCACGCTGAAACACCATGATGCTGGGCATCACATGTCCCTGCCTCTTCCTCCTCCGAGGAGAGCAGCCGAATTCTTCTAATTCTCATGTAAAGCCTGTCAAAAACCTAACAATTAGTTCTAGTTCTCAAATCATGTTCAATAAAGCACCAAACCAGAACTGTGTATAATATATAGCTTCATCAAACCAGATCTGTGTATTTTGGGTTGACGTGTTGTTTTGATCTCTTTGATGGACTGTTATGCTGTTTGTTTGGGGGTTTTTTTCCTGTCCTGTAACTTGTTTCCTCGTTCTCTGCCTTGAGTCTAAAGCAATAAGGCAGGATATAAATATTCTAAATAAATAAATCATACTTCAGCAGTGCCAGAATGGCTTAATTCTGCAGCTGGTATTATCCTCTGCTGGCTTCTAATGCTTTTACTAGGCACTGCAGACTTACTTTCAAGGCTTAGGTGGCAGGTTTAAGAACAACACAATGTGACATAAAATAAAATCAGTTGTGATAGACACAATAATGGAATAGTGAAATAGCTGCGATGAAGCCAAATCACTCGACCTGAGTCTCCTGCTAAGATCACAGTAGCAATGAGGAGAAAACGACGTCTTACAGTTTTGTCCCCCTAAGAACTTCATCGCTGTAAACGTTGGAGGTTTTTGAGCGCAATGGTTCAGGGACGATAGATGGCAGCCTACGATGGCCTGGCATTTTCCTAGAGGATCCCTGCAACACCCGGGAAGATGAAAGAACGCTGCTGTCAGTAATTCGCCCCAGCCGATTTCGCGCTGAGTTAACACTGGGGCCTGTGGGTTGTGGCTTATCTTCTTGCTCATTCCTGAAAGAGAGGGACAGTTTCAGGAAGCCAGTCGCCACTTGTACAGGACTAGTTTACCGCCACCGCCGCCACCACCACCAAAACAGAATATGCTGCACTGAGATGTTTAAAAGAAAATACAAGTTTGACACAGGCAAAATAACAAAACGTAGCATGAGACGGAGGACCCAGAGTTCATTAAGAATCTATGGAACCATGTGGCAGGATGGGTTTTTCTACGCTGCAAAAGTGAAGCGCGAGATCTCACAAGCCTTCCCAATACTCACTGAGTCTTTTCTGCCAAGACTGAGTGCCTTCGTTGTAGTGGTTTAGCTTGAATGGTCATAACACCATTTAAATCGCTGTACAAATTGCTGGGGAAACGATGCATCTACCAAAATAAATAGAACCAACCGTTATTAACTCTTTCAGGGCTTTGCCAGAAAGACACCAAATATTGAAGGGGGGACACCCACAGAGTTTAAAGATTATGCATGAAAAAACTGAAGGGAATTCCATCCCACATGAAAAACATGTGCAAAAAAGTGGTTTAATGCTAACACTCTTTGAAGAGCTAGAATGCACACTGCAATTAATGTTTAAAGAAAAATTCACCTCTATATAAAGAAGAAGAAGAAGAGATTGGATTTATGCCCCGCCATTCACTATCCCGAAGGAGTCTCAGAGTGGCTTACAATCTCCTTTCCCTTCCCCCTCCCCACAACAGACACCCTGTGAGGTGGGTGGGGCTGAGAGAGCTCTCTCGAGAACTGCCCTTGAGAGAACAGCTCTGAGAGAACTTGTGACTGACCCACGGTCACACCAGCAGCTGCACGTGGAGTAGTGGGAAATCAAACCTGGTTCTCCCAGATCAGAGTTCGTGCTCTTAACCACTACACCACATGCACATTTCTTAATGGTTTACTGACCTGACTGAAGTCCAGTTTGCACATTACTTTTGTAACAAAGTCGCTATTACAAAATTTTCCCTATGGTTGGCTGGAGGGTGCATCACACAAGTCACCTGGATTTCAGAGGTGCTTCCCACACATGCAGCAGATAGAACTGTGGTGCTAGCATGGGAAGTACCTATGGGACCATGGCAAAATACCTGTCATTTTTGTGTAGTGTGGTGTAGTGGTTAGAGTGTTGGACTAGAATCTGGGAGACCCAGGTTCAAATCCTCACCCTGCCAGGGAAGCTGGCTCGGTGACCTTGGGCCTGTCACAAGCTCTTAACCTAGCCTGCCTCACAGGATTATTGTGAGGCTCAAACAGAGAGGAGAACTACGTAGGCTGCTTTGGGGTCCTCACTGGGGAGAAAAGTGGGTATAAATTAAGTAGATCAATATCATCTTGGGGGTTGACCATGGAAAAGTAGTTTTGTGGTGGCTACCATACTATAAGGATAAAACACAAAGTACTCACACTAATCAGCCGCCATATGTCAAACAAACCCCTTTTTTTGTTGTAGTTTAGGAAAACATATATACTTAATGAAAACACATAAGTGCACCAAGGGTTTTAGCAAAGTTCACTGGAGTTATTTATTCCTTATCTTTTTAATCAATCTCTGTACAAGATTTTTTAATCAATCCTCCACTGCTCTTTTGAAATACTAGTTTTTAATACACTATATGAAACATTGTTAAGGCATTGCAGGATGTCACATTTATGTTTATTTTAGCTACACAAGCTTATCTGAATAATTCCCCAATAAACCAGGAAAAGCCATTATTTTGGGGGGATTCATCAGTATGGGCTCTTGCAGGACCAGCTGCCAGTCTTACAAATCAAGCCCCCCCCACATCTCCCCACCCATACACAGTTACAAATGGCCTTTCTCGCCTTTTAGCCTCATCAGTGAAAGCAGATCTAAAAGGAACAGGAAAGTGGAGCTGGTCTGCTTGATCCAGAAACTCTGGCAAGGGCCCCTGGGCCAACAGGGAAGAATGCCTGGAGCAGAGCCAATCATGTTCGGTAAGAAAGCTTTAATTTACCCGAATTAGTGAAGAGGAGAGTTTGGAGCAAAAGAAATCTCAGCTTGCTTTAAAAAGGACAAAGCATTCCTCTTGTGCTCCCCAATGCTTTGAGAAGAACAAAAATCCTCTCGTGTGTGTTTTTGTCTTTTAACTTTCACCAGGTTTTTGTCCCACTGGGAAGTAACAAATCAACCCAATGTCTCAAGGTAGGGGAAACCTCTGCCACGCTATCGACCTTGGCTGAAGTCGTACTGCGCCAAGCCAACCACTGACACCAGTCCTGGACTTTGGACTAGCTATGAGCTTGCTAAACCATTGTGTGCACGCACGTATAAAACATTAAGCTCACTTAATATAGAGAATATTACGTAATTTTGCTGTTCTGTCGGAGAAAAGGCTAAGCAGAACCAGACTTTTGTTTGCCCTGTGTATATATGTCTGTGTGCATCAATGTTCCCTCTAAGCTGAGTTAGTGTGAGCTAGCTCACATTTTTTTAGCCTCCAGCTCACAATTTTTTTCTTAGCTCAGGCAGGATGGTTCCAGAGCAGACTAACTTATGCAGCAGCCAAATCGTTTGCTCACAACTTTAATGCCAGTGGCTCCCATAGTAGAATTTTTGCTCACAAGACTCCACAGATTAGAGGGAACATTGGTGTGCATATAATGTAAACACTGTGTACATACATCTTATTAAAAAAAAAGTTTGTTGGCCTATCTGCAAGCCTAAATCCTGAAAACAGAAGGCCAGCTGAGAACCCAGACAACTGCTTTATATCTCACACAGGTACCTAAGCAGAAAGAAGAGGGGTGAATGGAAGCTTGCAAGAAAGAGACACTGTGGCTGGCAGCTCACGAAGACAGGGGGGATATGAGGGACCTAGGGCCAGAAGAGGCTGGTGAGAAAAGCTGAATTTCAACTCCTGGACTACCAGGACCCTAGCCAGAATTTATTTACCTGTGATGGGACAAAGTGTAAGCCAAAAGATGCTACTCGAGCCTCTGACCCTCTTGATGGAGGTACACTTGATGCATCTACTGTAACACGAGGAACAGGCAGATGTGGCAATTTATTCCCAATAGCTTTCAGTTTCTCCATCTGTTTGTCATTCTCTAGACCATCATTGAAAAAAAACTGAATCAAATATATATACAAACTAGCAGTAATGTGCAGCATTACAGTTATTCACACAGGTCCAATCTAAATACGATGCTGGCTCCTTGCAAAGCAAATCCAGCCTCGGGATTTCATGTTCCCCTCTCTATCCCACCTGCACAGCGATTTCTCTTTCACATCCCAGTTTTAACCATGATTTTGTGTTGCATATGTACCAATGCAAACCAGGGCTAATGCAAGCCATTGTTCCCAGCATGTTTGCACAGGACAACAATACAAAAGCAAGGCCAGAGACTGATATTTTAGCACAGGCTAACTATACATTTCTCAACCACAGAACAGTTTGAATTTCTAGAAATTATTACCTTTAAGACTATTTCTAGAAGTGCTTTCCCCAGAAACATTCCAATTACCTGCAACAGCTGATTCCCAGTTCTTTCTTATTAGTTCTTCCAGTACTTCAATTACACTCTTCCAGACATGATCAAATATCTCTGCAGTGACAGTATCTTTGATGCAGGCATTGGGGGAAACAGGAGGAATCCCACGCTTAGTCCTCTTCTGAGCAAGCTGAGATTTCTTTTGCTCCAAACTCTCATCATCACTAATTCAAGCAAATTAAAGCTTTATTACCAAACATTACCTGTTCTCTATTAATAAACGGTCAATTAGCTTATGTTGTCTTACTGGATTTGCCTAAAAGTGACCAACTATTTCATATTTTTAATATGAATTTTTTTAAATTATAAAGAATGTTATCTCTCCTTATATATAATTGAGTAAGGGAGCGGAGAAAAAATGTGCACCGTCAGCCATTGGCCTGCCAGCTGCCGCTCAAGGCTGCTGGCGTGCCATTGGCTGGGAGGCGGGAGGACCTCTCCGCTGGTGAGAGGCAAAGTCCTTCAGTGGGGCAAGATTGTGGCCCCGCCAAGCGCGAGGCCTCTTTCTGGCGGCCACACCAGCCTTCTGTTGCATGGGGCGGACTTTGCCAGCCAGGCTGTAGGCCCTGCATTGGAGGGGACTCCGGCGGCCCCGGCCATGCTCGGGGATGCGGCAGGTGGCCGCATGCTGCGCCCCGGCCCTGCTTCACCGGGCGGGCCCGGGCCCAGCCCCCTTACCCCAAGCCGACAGCTCTCCCTAGGTCCTGTTGCCTCCTCCTGCAACAGGCATTTCCCCTAGTTCTTATTATAAAGAAAACAGCTACTACAGAGAAGCATGACCTTTTTCTAAAGATAGTTTAATCATTTTTATTATACTCTTTTAAAAAATGGAGTGCTTACAGTTCCTTGTTGTCAAATGCAAGGTACTCTTCGATCTTCCCCTCTGCATCATAGATTTCTTCTTCCAAAAACAAATACACAGATGACTCAGCTAAATCAGCGTTGGATGCCCTGTGCACTGGAGAAGCTGCAGGGATCAGTTTGGAGCCCGAAATGCATAACCTAAAGACATTTTCCAGATACAAGAAAAAGTGCCATATTGCAACTGAATTAGAAGTTATGTCGCAATTTGTAACCCGAAATGAAGAATGACAAAACATCCTTATGAAGGTGGCCCCTTCTTAGCCATTAGCGTCCTCTGGGTGGTGAATACCTCCTTTTATCTGCCTCACTTGCCACAGAGAGCTTTTCCAGTAGTTCCAAAACTATGACTCACAATTCTGCCAGGTCTAAGGAATGGGGGGAAGGGACTTATGTGAAGGGAGCATCACTTTGTGGACTAGTGTCTAAGACAGATGCCCCATGGGCATCAATCCTTGATCCTCAAAACTCTGCACCTAACATGTTATCTAACCAAGGCCCCGGTCACACGGGCAGGAAACTGCGGGGGGGAAGCGTGGCTGTTTGCCCTGGGGCAAACTAACACGCAGTAAAGCGATCATACCTCCTGTGGAGGTTCTGTGGAGGTACCGTGGAGCTTCTGTGGTTACGGAGAGGCGTCGATCACAACACATGCCTGCACGCAACGAAGAAGCGCGCGACGCGGTGAACTAGTTTTCTTTTTTTGTGTTCACTACGAATGCGCATGCTCCATTGGGTGCATGTGCGCAACCACGGGGACTTGGGGGAAAAAAACCTTTTTCACAAGGGGACATGGGCGGGCGCCGGATGCCACCGGAAACGCGATCAGACGCCCGCCCTTGCCCCGCAGTTTTCGGAAACTAGTACCTCCGAGGTACTAGTTTTTTGCTGCGCGGTTTCGGGAGGAAGCCTCGGTTGTGCCACAGAAGCGCTACGCTCCCCAGATGTGCTGGTGAGATCGCGCCCGGAAACTCCGCCTGTCTTCCGTATCTCTTGCGTGGCTAATGTTGCATGTGACCGCAGCCCAAGAAAATCTATTGTCCAAGCTTTTTATTAATACTTTTTATGTACAAGAAATAATAAGTTATTTTTTTCCACATCAGCTGCATTGTTACAAAAATATTAATGAATTCAAATTATCCTACAATTACCTTTATAAACTGCCCATAGTTACTGCTTATGAGAATTAACTACTTGTTTCTATTTTTCATAAAGAATCTCCAGATGAACATATCTCTATAAGGACTCTTCCTTCTGATTATTTGGACACTATTGGGAGAAACATAAGTCCTCTCACTATGCATTTGTTAACTGTTATAGTTTGTGAGGCAAAGCACTCTGATCCCCCCCCTCAAAGGGTTAACATGAATAATGGTAAGCCTGCTCTGGCTTGCAGGTGTCCACAACTGGGCCTCCTTGCCTGTACCATCCTTATCTCCTTCAAGACCAAATTCAAGAATGCGGTAATTGACTAATCCTGGGAACCTGTGTTCCGTTCTATGACTAGATGGGAGGGGAGAAACAGGAGCAGATGTCGTCATCTTCTAGAGAGTTCCATCAAGCAAGCTCCCTGATTGGGTTTGGGAGATCACCTGATGCCAGATGGCCAAAGATTATTATTAAGCCATAGACAAGAGGGAAGCCATGATAACTTGATGATTCAACTGGGCCTTGGCTCAGACTATGCTAAGCCCCACTGTGATGGACTGCTGCAGAGGCAATGCTTAAGCCTCTAGCTTGGACTCTGATATTCTGAAAGGTGTGCCATCTAATACCTGATATTGAAGTATTAGATAGAGAATTCATGTGGGTAGCTGTGTTGGTCTGAAGAAGCTGGACTCTAGCTTCATTCTCACATCACTTTGTTAACTCTTGCATTTACGTGCTAATTTGCTGCCATTCATTGATCTTACTGGCCACCTGATCCAATTTCAGCTCTGCATATGCATCTTGGCTCTGAGTGGCTCTTCCTAACAGCTGCCCTCCACCCTCTTTTTCCTGTAAGTAGTGCTTGAGGAGATTTTATTCCATTTTGTCTGAGGAAGGGTGCTTGCACACCAAACCTTACAGTTTTAATAAAACTTTGCTGGTCCTAAAGGTGCCACTGGACTCAAACTTTGTTCTATTAGAGAAGTTAGCTTTTCTTATTTCCTTGCCGCAGGATTGCAGGGACTGTGTTGCCCAGAGATATCATAGTTTCTTAAAGTATTTAATAAACCTGTATATGTTTTACCAAGGTCTGGTTCCTTGTGTGCCGATAACCTTGAGGACCCACAGCTCTGGGTGCTGCCTGCTTGCCTAAGGGGTAGTGGCTCACAG
Organism: Gekko japonicus; assembly: GCF_001447785.1. Lineage (NCBI taxonomy): Eukaryota > Metazoa > Chordata > Lepidosauria > Squamata > Gekkonidae > Gekko > Gekko japonicus. Next base: position 233,958 of record NW_015174905.1, read on the forward strand.
GGACCCAGGCTTGGGTCCTTGACATAGTTTTATATTTAAAAATATGTATGACTTTCAAACATACTATATAAAGAACACGCATTAAGTGACAGTTCATACTGAAGGGTCAACATACTCTTTCATACTGCTGGTCATTTCGCTCAAGCTAGGTAAGGATCTGGAACATACAGTGTTGGCATTTCTTCTCTGGTAGTGCTGAAAGCCCTCATCGTTAGGAAGAACAAGCTGTTTCCCCAATATTCTGCAAAAGAAGAAAAATAAGATATTAAGATTTATACCCTGCCCTTCACTCAGATCTCAGAGCAGCTTACAATTCCTTTTTCTTCTCCTCCCCACAACAGACACCCTGTGAGGTAGGTGGGGCTGAGAGAGTTCTTTCGAGAACTGCTCTTGAGAGAGCAGCTCTGACAGAACTATGGCTTGCCCAAGGTCCTCCAGCAGCTGCAACTGGAGGAGTGGGGAATCAAACCCAGTTCTCCCAGATTAGAGTCTGCACACTTAACCACTACACCAAACTAGCTCTCAGTTCATTGCTAATGAAACATATGCAGACTCTATGGAATTCCAAACACTAGAATTCAATTTGGTGACTACAACAATGTTCACTGCTTAATCTAATAAGTAAAAAAGCAAACTGCAGACATGTTTGAGGGGAAATAACTCTAGAAAGAGAGAGTCTACACATCCAGACAGAGAAAATAATCGAAGACTTGCCTTAAGTGAAGAGATCTGTTGGTCCAATCTTTACATTCTGCCCTTAGATTCTCAGTTTGGGAACTCACTTTGCCTTCAAACAGCATTTCATCCACATCCCAGAACAACTGATGCACTCTTTGTGTGTTAGCTTTATCAAATTCCTAAGGATTTTAAAATTAACAGCATCATTTCTATACATATTCAAATCTAAAAATACATTAGTCACTGAGATAAAATTGAATATAGGCACAAATCATTCAAATATTGTTTGAACATCAAATTCAATACCACTAAAATAAGAACACTTTCTTGAGAATGAGCCCCACTGAATAGAATTCCCAATGCAGACTTCCAAACCATGTCCTCTACTATTTGTGAAAGAGCACTCTCGCAAGGCCCATTCCCTCAGGTCTCAGGAGATCAGAAAAGCCCCATAGCCATCTTAGGTCTCTACGTGGCAAAACAACCTCTTCCCCTTACTCCCTGGGGTTATCAGCTTATCCCTGGGTAGTAACTGCTGCCACCAACAAATGTGAACAGGTATCCCCTGCAAGACACATCTGCACATCCACAACCATGTTGCCATTTAATGGTTGCCCTGTCTCCTACTTTGCTTGTACTACCTAGCTTGGGGACAATCTATTACGTTTCAAGCAATCACGTTCATAATCAGCCTTTCTCTTTTACTGCTCTTTCGGAAGCAGTACTGAATAGCTGTGGTGTGTGTTTACAGAGATCAGGACTGAAGCATTCAAAATATAATAAAGTTTAATACACAAAAATAGTATACATGATCTGGTCAAGCAAGGATATGAAGGTGAAAACATACAATCCTCTAAATCCTAAACTTATCCTAAATGATGTTTGATTAGGATAGGTCAGTAATTCTTGAAGTTGTGACCCTTTAAAAGTCTATCATTACTTTAGTTCTCAGAATTGGGAATTCCCCATTGTTCCCCAACACATGGTCAAGATGGAGCCCCAATGCAAATATCTAGTCACTCATGGCTAGAGCCAAGAGTCAGTGTAAGAGTAACAGCATCAGAGACTTTCTTCCTCATACCATGAGAATGTATATTCTTCTACTGGGAGTCCATCCCCCTCTAGGATCAATCATGATCTTCCTGCCTCAAAAAGAAGAAAATATACTCTAGCATTTTGGCTGTCCCAGTCTGTCTCCCTGTAGATGTGACAAGGCATTAGGTAGTAATTATTTTTTTTGCTTCAGCAAGCACTGTCTCCATAGTTAAATGCTGGAGTGCTCGGTACTTGGGAGACAGCTGACTCATCTCCTGCAGTTTTCCCCTTTGCCAACTCTATGCTTGCAGCTGGGTCCCAAGTCATGGCCAGAGTGCAGGTGCCAATGGCTGAGTTATTAGGGTGAACTCTAAGGTGGAAAGCATTTCTCTACACTATTTATAAGCCCTGCCTGACCTTCAGAACGATTTGTTGGAGAAGCAAAGGGGTCTGCAATGAAAAGGGGGGAAGCTGGAAACATTCTGATAGGAGCTCTGCTTGCAGTCCTTTGGATCCCCTAACAGAGAAAAACAGAAAGATCAATGTTGTCTGAAGATAAGTCAAGTAAAAACTGGAAGATGTACAGTGTAATTTACGTGTAAGAGATTATTAAAAATGCAAGTAGAATTGGTGTTACATGACTGAAAGGGATATAATACAATTAGGAGAAAGAAAACTGAAGCATTTTGAGTAACAGCAAGACATGAAAATTTTCACAGGGAAAGATCATACAGAATGACAGTTACAGATCAAATAGGATGCTAGTTATGGAGAAAACAACAGCAAAACAAGGAAGGTTAAATGCCAGAATGCAAGATTAAAAAGATGTAACAGGAGGGCCTGGCGGGAGCTGGTCCATGGGGTCGCGAAGAGTCGGACTCGACTGTGCGACTGAACAACAAACAGAAAGTAAGAATATAAGGAACAATAGATTTTAAAAAAGGAGAGAGGCTGATGCTTACAAATAGCTGGTTTGCAGGAATATAAATGGAACAAGATTATCAAAAGAAGTAAGTGAAGGAAAATATTTCAAAGGAGGAAAAACAACAAAGAAAATGATTAGAGTTAGGAAACCCAGTGCTGATAAAGAACATGATGATGAATGGGAAATGGGAGTAAAAGAAGAAAAATAAATAAATAGTAGAAATGAATAAGCTTAGAGAAATATGCTCACTTAGCAGGAAGTAAGGTGTCAGAAAGAAACAAATCCTTGGATATAAAATATCAGAAAGAGGGTGGATCTCACACCATGCATGAATACAGGGCCGAAACCAGCAAAGGAAAGGTGGCAAGGGTACCACGGTTCAAGAAATAAAGGCTAACAAGATCAGGCAGGGCGAGAAGATCAAATGTGCTGGGGAAAGCTGAGTAGGAGCAGAATCCAAAGAAGATTAATATGAGAAGGGGAAAAATCAATATTTGTTTACTAATATAATCACAAAGAACAGTCTTAGGGAGTGGAAGATGGAGAATGTTTAGAGGTGAAGATAATAACACAAAGAAAAAAGGATAGCTGAGATATTCTACACTAAATGTTTTATTGGAAGTTACCACACAGCTTTTGATTGACCTTCCCAATAAATATAGCTGAGATCTGTACATGTAAGGCAGTCATCTTCAAATATTTTAGAGATTTTTTTTCAGGAGAGAATACACATAAGTGGTTAACCATAAATGATGACATACATCGTCCCTCCAGGAGTACACTGAGCTTCTCTCTGTAGACGGGCCAGTAGTATAACTCTGTATCCCTGACCAGGAACGATTCAAGTCTGTGGGTGTCGTTTGCCCACTAGATGAGAACGTTGAAACAGAAACACTGGAGGCAGAAACAAAATTTAAAAGTAATGTTTCACGCTACATTTCTTTAAGAACAGTGGGTTGGGTCCAATGGGAGTGCAACTTCCGTGGCTGCCTCCTCTCAGGGCAGCCTGAAATGACTTCTGAAATATTGCTTCTGGGGGAGATCCCTGAAAACAGGATTTTCGGAGGTATTTCAGATTGCCTCGGGAAGGGGAGCCATGCAAGTTACCTTCCATGGGTACAGCCCATGGAAATGCTGTCCTGGATCCAACCTCGCTGTACTTTAATAAAGAGCTTTGTGGCACTTTAAATACAAACACATATATTGCGGCTTAAGACACCACACTTGGAGCTACTTAAGACTTTTTTGCAATTATTAAAATTTTGAAAAAGCAGTTGATTGATACTGGTGGGAAAAGATGAGTGAACAGCTTATGGCACGGGTTAAATATACAATGCATTACAAAACGTTCTAAGCGACTTTTCTCCTGCTCTGTGAATACGTATAAGCTACCTACTACATTCACAGGTACGCTTTGGACTACAGGCACTCTTCTGCCACAGTAATGGTAACAGTGGAACAACAGTTTTATTGGTGAAGGAGTGGAAGAATTTTGTCAATGCCCCTGATACTGTAGATGGAGGTCCCCTCTCCTTAGCCCTAGGATCAGAATGGGGAGGGGAGCACCTCACTGGGCTGTACCCGAAAGAAGGCGCTTGGAAAGTCTTCTTCCACTGTTTGCTATCCAAGCCAGGTACTCTTATGCAATTGATATGGACAACAGACTTGTTCTATTCTTTCCTTGTTCTCCTGCAATTTTTTAAAATCATAAGCATGGCCTAAAATCTTATTCCTGCCACCGTGTTTTCTAAAATATGCTCCAGTTCATATAAGGGAATTGGAGACCGTTAATTGGGAAACATAGGCTGACATACCGTCGGTCTTTTGGAACTAGTTTCAAAGTTCTTTGGATCCTAACCAGAATAACTTTAAAGGCAATTATTAAATGCAGCTGACAATTTCAGACATGTTGAAAATAAACCTTATACAGGGAGCTCCATGAACCTGAGATACAAAAGCAGCCCAGAACCAAGATACTGCACAGCATTTGCTATTTTTTTCAACATCAAAGAATTAGAAGATAAATATTTGTTAAATATTTGGAACTAAAATTGCCCCCCATGTGTGTTTGTATGTTTATGTACGTGTATTTCTGTTGTGTGTGTTCAAAATAAAGAAAAATATTATATCTAAAAAAAAAGAATTAGAAGTTGGGTGATTTTTAGTAACACAAAATCATGACCAAGAACCTTGATGATGAAATAGTTTGTGATACATAGAGGATCATACTGCAGTTCTAGGCTACTGTAAGCTAATTTCTATGTTTTTAAGAACATACTACATTACACTGTTCTTGTCTACTCTTGGAGGCCATACTTCACATGTTTCATTTTTAAATCAACATGATTCCAGAAGGTAACTCATACAATGTATAGCTGTTAATTGCTTCTTGTACGCTTTTGGTAAAAGGTGCTGGAAGAGAATCTTCAGTCTTTCCTTGTATGTCACGGTCTGCAGATCCTTTGGACAGCCCTCTTCTGGAAGAAATAAAGAAGGGTTTAAAAAAAAAGAAGGATGCAATTAATTCCATTTTCTTGCACAGAATCAAAATTTTGATCCCTGCACTCTACCACACACCATGAATAAAAGAGCATATCAAGATTTAAAAGAAATTTATAGTTACAGACATCTGCACACTCTCCTTAAACAGGCAGCTAAAATTGCATGGTGTTCTACAGGGCCAGCTTCACATTTAAATTAGGCTCTGAGCCACAACTTGTACAGTGTTAGCACATTAGGAATGCATGGCTCCAGCAGACGTTACTTTGGCACGCTTTACTTATATAATTTTGAAGGGCCAATTTAAACACATAGACAAGCAATTTTAACTCCCCCTGCATTACTATTAAATCGAGCCACAATCCCCACCTCCATGCCATCAAGTGGTCTGCCAGCAAGTTCTACTGCCAAGAAGTACTTTATGTACATTTTTCTGTCAAGACTCAGAGGTTCCAGTTACTGAACCTTTAGTGCTTATAATATTTACTAAAGGATGCCAGCACAATCGAAAGTATCCTCAACATATTTTTATACAGAACAGAATAACACTGCATTAAAAAATTGAGGTAGCAGATATTCTGCCATTTTCACAAACACAATGCTCGCATCAATAATTGGTGAACAGCATTTAACTTCTATACATATACCTTACTTGCTCTTTTCCATCCTGTTTATGTGAGATAAAACACATATGCAGGAATACAGATAAAACAAGAAACATTCATTTTGTTCATTTGTCAAAGAGGAAGAGAGAAGCATATTTCCCCAGTGGTGAACCCCTCTTCCAAACTAGACTATGGTTTGAGTTCTGCTTTCTGTCTCCAGAAAGAAAAAAGCAGAGCCTCTTTACAAATGAAGCCTCACTTTCTCACAGTAGCTTAGCATAGACCCTTCAGGAGCATCGTTACACTCCGTTATTTGAGGGAATGTCTTCTACAATAGACCCATGGTATAAAGTGAGGAAAGCATCCAGCTGAATCAGTAACCCCTTGTGCTCAAAGAACTGTGGGGGGGGGGGGATACTCAAGACAAGGTGTGGAGCAGTGTTCCCTCTAAGCTGAGTTTTTTTAGCCTCCAGCTCACACATTTGTCTTAGCTCAGGAAGGATGCCTCCACAGCAAACTAATTTATGCAGTAGCCAAATCGTTCATTCACAACTTTAATGCCAGTAGCTCATAAAGTAGAATTCTTGCTCCACAGCTTAGAGGGAACATTGGTGTGGAGTTATTTAGTATATTATTTGGTTTAAAAACAACAACAACAACTATGTATCCCACTTCCTCATTTCATAAAAAAACAACTATGTATCCCACTTCCTCATTTCAGTTTGATGTGGCTTACAAGACCAAAGTTTAAAATGCATAAAAATAAACAAATAAATAAAACTGCAACATTAAAACAACAGCTGTAAAAAACCCCGCAAAAATAAAGCAGCTAAGTGGCCTAACACTTCCAGAAAAATCATCATTCTGGAAATTTAAGAAAGCAGCTTGGTATAATTTTAAGAACTATTACATCAAACAGCATGCTCGACACCTCCTTTGGAAGACCATTCCATAGCACATAGTGAGTCCACTACTGAAAATCTACCAAGGTCCAAGCTTGCTACAGAGATGGTATCAGCAGAAGCAATGCGGGAGGGGTGTGTGTGGACATGAACCAGAACATGATGCGATGCCCTCTGGGAACAGAAGAACATCATAGCCAGGGCCCACAGGGTCTTGAAAGCACCAACCCAGTCACTGCTTCCATGCACGGGGACAAGGCTTTCTGCTCCTGCACCTTCTCCCTCTATCCAGCCCTCCCTATCCTTTCCTCGTCGTTGCCATTATTTACAGCCCCAGCTGGTTTCTGTGTTCCACCCTCCTCAATACTCCAGGTGCGGCCTGACCAAAGCAGTGTACAGTGGGACTGTGACATCTTGCGATTTGGATTTTATGTCTCTGTTGATACACCCCAAGTTCGCATTAGCCTTTTTTGTCACCGCATCACACTGACTGCTCATATTTAACTTAGGGTCCACCCGTACCCTAATATCTTGTTCACATACATTGTTACCCAGAAGTGTATCCCCCATCCAGTATGTGTGTTCCTCATTTTTGTGGTAGGTTAGGCTGAGAGGGGATTCCACTCTAGTTTGACACTCTAACCACTAGACCACACTGGTTCTGAAAAGCTTTACAAATAACAACAAGCACCTTAAATTGAGCCAAGAAACACAGAGGTATACATCTGCTTTCAAACTGGAGTTAAAAGTTCGCCTTTAAGAAAATCCCCAACTCCCAGTGCATTGCACTGACTTTCAACAGGGGAATTTGTCCAATATTTACCTAACCATATTAGATCTCCCTCCAGAGAGAGACATGCCTTCAGGCATGAGACACAGTTCCACTGCATAAGTCAATACAGCTCCTCTACGCAAGTCTCAACAGAGGGTGTTCTTCCTGATGGAGATCAGCAAGTGCACTGGGAATTCGCAATTTTTCTGTAAAGTAACTTTGCATCTTTTTGGCTTTGCCTTTTCTGAAGTTTGTGTGTCGTCAACCCCCTCCACCAGTTTTCATAGAGAAAGAAAAAGCTCTAAAGAGTATCAACAACAGACTTGAGAACAACCAGAAGAACAAAGAAAATTACCTGACACAATAATGAGAAAGAAGCCTACAACACACACAACAATATGAAAGAACTGAGAGCTCTGGCAAACTTTGCAGGCACGGAATGTTCATATAAAATTCAGATTGTTGTTGTTGTAGGATGGAAGATTCTTAACGTATCATTTCAAAAACATGGCCCCATTCAGAACTCCAAAATCTAAGAAGAAATTTGGATAAGAATTCTGGAAATTCTTGTTTAATTATAACAGCCCAAAATAAAGAGACAAGCATCAAGGTTAAGGACTTGCACGGGGGGCGGGGCGGGGGGATGTCCCTTTTGCTTTTGTTGAAAGTCACCCCAATGAACAAGTTTGCACTTACAGGCAACAAAGAATGCCATGCTTTTTCAACAGTTAAGATGAAGGACAGAATATCCCTCAGGGATCACCAAGGCACAGGCCTGGAATCCGGCATGAGAACCAAAGCTTAACCTTGAAACGTATGAAGTAATAGCGTTTTCCACAGCTTTTTCACTGGAAAAAATGAAGGAGGGGGTTCCCCCTCCTGAAAAGGCTACACTGGGGCTCATGAGATTTGCCTGGAAAAAAGACATGTGAAACAGGGGCTGTAATAAGAAAGGGAACTGGCAGAGACTGAGCAGAAAAGAGCGCTGGATCTAACCTGCAATCTAGAGCAAACTGTTTTATAACACGTGTTCCATGAGCTGAAAACCCTGGGATGAATTTTACTTCTGACAAGTGTACTGAGTAGCCTAAGTGCCCCATCTGAATTGTGGAGATAATAATACATGTCTACCTTGCAATTATTGCTTTATTTGTATGTACAGTGTTTGCATTATATTAAACAAAAAATTTAAAAATGTCAACCTTACAAGACAATTGTAAGGACTACAATGTACATGAAACGCTCGGAATGCTTATTGGTTCATTTCTGTAAAGAACTTCTGCTGATGTAATCTGCTTTGGGCTTGTACAGGGGGAAAATGAGGAATAAATATTCCATAAATATTTAGCCAAAAATGAGTAATTTTTTATTTTTGAATCTATAACTATAATTTTCATCACATTATTTCTACAATTTTAATGCATTCTTTTGCACGGGAAGAAAAATTTCTTTGAACCAATTTCAATTTCTTTGAACCACATGGCAAACTGGATTTGAAAATTATAATACTTGAAAATTATAATTAAAGTTATTCTTTTCTCCCTTGCAAAGGGATGCACTGCACAGCATAGGAAACAAATGCTTGTTTGTAAACAAGTGTACATGTTTCAGGGAGCACCTACCAACTGCAGCTCTTTAACCCTTTACCTTATTGCATGTGTCTTCTTTAATACAGGTGTCTTATCTTGCTTGTATTGTTTTAGCATACCCACCGCATGTACTGGCCAGTGCTACAAGCAAAAAACAAAACTCATAGTTTTAAATACTTCCCTTAAATACAATAATAATGCCACTATAATGCATAGTGAGCAGGTTAGGTTCATGGCACAGGTTTCTAGGCTGTTTGCTTCTGCAGACTGTATGTCTGCTTATTCATTTACTTACAAGGTAGTTACTGATTAAAAGCTTCTCCCAGTGGACTTTTAAAGGAAAATATAGTATCTACCACTTGCTTATAAAATAGGGATATGGAGGGATGATGAATTTGAAATCCCAGTGTTATTTTCTTAGCAATAATACATTTTGTTTTTCTGATGGAGATCCCCGTAGCCCTAAAATAGAGGAAATACATTAAGGCACATTCAAACTCTTTCAGTTAAAATTTCTCCTGAAGAAATATATGTGCCTGCTAATTACTTGCCCATGCCAAACAGGCTTTATTAGCTTGCCTTATGAACATATTCCAAAATGGGAACAGCAGCCTTGCTACACCTTAGAGCAACAACATCAGTACATTAACAGTGCAATCTTAAAAATAATCTCCTGGGAATAAGCCCTGTTGAATAGATCCAGGGAGGAGTCCAAGATCTGCTAGAGTGAGCAGTGTAAAACGCAACAGAAATGGAAAACAACCCCCCTTTTTACTTAAACTATTAAATCATATATATTTTAATGTTACTATTTTCATTGTGTGCGTGCACTGTGATATTTTACCTCCTGATGCAAATGCAGTATTTACAAGCAAGCAGTATATTTACATTTACACACAGCTACTAGATGAACGCAGGTAGGGGGCTGCACAATGCACCCAGCATTCTCTCCCCACCCCCTGCACAAATTCCACTCATGGCTGAGATTGCTGCTACTGTATGTGTAAGTGGTTGAGAGAGGACGGCCAGAGGCCTGACAGCTGAGAATATACACATATACACACATTCATAAGCACCCATTTTTGACAAATCTGACATTTCAGCCCCAGAACTTCAGACTTACCCTATGATAACCAGCTCTGGCTCCAGCTCTTGCTGCCGAGGGTTGGAAGCCACGGGCAGCAGACAGGAACACCGGACCCCGCCAACAAAGGGCATGAAAAGCACATGAAAAGCCTAAGGAGGCTCTCTGCCCCTCCCGTCCTCAGGAGCTCTGCTTTGCCACTCTCTCACACAAACACACACATCATCATCATTTCATTTCAGGACATGATCCTCCACATCCTTCCAGGAGAGAGGGGTGTGTCTGTAAGCGCATTTATATGAAAGAGAAGGGGAGGGGAATCACAAACGCACACACATCATCATTTCATTTCAGCACATGATCCTCCACATCCCTCCAGGAGAGAGGGGTGTGTCTGTGTGTGTGTGTGTAAGTGCATTTATATGAAAGAGAAGGGGAGGGGAAAGGAAGGATATCTGCAGAGGCAGCTCTGGCTCTGCTTGTGTCTCATACGCTGCTCCTGGAGCTTCCCAGAGAGCTCTTGCCAGATATAAACACATCTTTTGGCAAGCAGAATTCCAAAACAGCTGCATTAAAAGGGAATGGCCATTCAACAATGGAAGCAGAAGCCGTAAAGGTCATGTTTTGCTATTATTAACAGAGTATTGGTCCTGCAAAAAAGAAAAAAGGGAAAAAAAGCCCCTTCTGTCTGACCCGGGGCTGATTTACTATGCTTGATCTGAGGCTGAGTGCATATGAGTATCTGTTGACTAACTGGGAATTTTACTGTGTGTCAGTCAGCAAGCAGTTTCATCGCTCAGACAGAAAAGGGAAGGATTCCTGATCGCTGCTTTCAGTGTATATTGATATTATGGCATCTTCTTCCCACCACAAAATTCCTAAACGCCTATGTCCGTTATATGATTATTTCCTCAGTCGTCTCTGATCCTTCAAAATACAATGGCACTTGTACCATGGCACATATGAAGAAAGAAGCAGAGGAGGTTTTCACTATGGAAGATGCATCCCGCTATTGCAAATTCCTTTTTTTGGAACTGAAGGGAAGGTGACGAAGGTAGAGGTTTTGTGTTGGATTAGCCAGCTTCTCTTCAAATATTTAGCAGGAAATAGGACTGTAGGGAGATCCGCCACCCCTTTAAAGAATACAGTATATGATCATACTAGTTGTTAGGTTTTTAAATGAGTCAGGCAGGAGCTGGAACTAGAGACGGGAGCTCACTCTGTCCTGCGGCACCCGGGTCTCGAACTGCTGAACTACTGACCTTCCACAGCCTGCAGTTCAGCATCTTAACCACTTGAGCCACCGCAGCTCCTTACAAAGCAGCTGCGGGGAACTAATTTTTATGGCATCACAGGGATCCACTTCAGACTGAGACATGACACAGGGGAAGGATGCACTTCTGCCCCCTTCCCATACACCATTTTCCTGAGCCCACATGGCTGTGTGGGCATTATTTGCCCCCATTTGAATGTGCAGGTACAGTAGTCTATGCATGTATATTTCCAAAATGGTGCAAACGTCACATCTTGTTTTGCCCTTATACTGATTTCCATGTTACAAATATGGATGACACTTTATAAAAGCATGGCAGACACAAGGCAGAACCTTATTACAATACATTGTCATGTCTTGGATGCACAGAACAGAAGTCTGAAAATGGCACTTACTGTGATATAAACCTAGGGATGGATCTAATGATTCTCTTCCACCGTGTCTTCCTCCAACAAAGAAAAACCTTCTTTGACAAACCCAGATTTTCTCCAATAAAGAAATTCTCCATCACAAAAAGTAATTCTCAGCTAAAGGAAGTCTTTTCCCCTTGAAACAATACTTAGCAGAAGAGAGTCATAGACGAACACCTAGCAGATTTATTTATTGCATAAACATATTCTGATTCCTTTAAATACAGTCTTAAGTACAAAAAAAAGTGGCATATACTCATGTGGGTAATCCTTACAAATAGCAAGCTCCACTCTCTTCTGACAACTTTTAAATAATTGGGTACACCAGACCCAAATTGGGTCAGAAGGAAGGGCAAGGTTCAGCTGAATCTCTTTTGCAAAATTTTACAAGATATAGGTTACAGCCAGAGGCTATAGGTACTAGGAATGTTTTAACTGGTTTGGAGTATGAGAATTGCACACAATTTGTATAAACATAGCACTTTAACACAGCATAGCTGTGGAACATGTACTGATTCTTTGCTACTCTTAGGAACACACAGTGCCTTTATCCATATGGAGGATTAAATGCTTCCATCATATGACAGTTTTTCTATGCTGCTGATTTACTGCTTGATGTGGTCTCTGCCAAAAACCCCAAGTCAATGCCAAAAACCATAATCGGTACTGATGTGCAAATTCACCACTCCAAGGTAAGCAAATCACTTGATCAACTGTCCTTTATGGTTTAGTGGAAGAAACAGTACACCAAGTCTGTTTCCCGCTTCTTCCACTTTATGCACAAAAGTAGCAAGAGGTCCCACTTTTAGCCTTCATCCAAAAGTAAATAAATCTTTGATTACTCTGTGGCAGCCAAGTGGGGATGCTAAATACATTATTATGGGCATCAGAACTCACTTCAACTTAATGTGTTTGCACAGTCAACGGAATGAACACAAGTTGACGCAAGCTGAAAAATTACATCAAGGTCACAGCTTCCAGACTTAATTCTCTCCTTAGTAATCATGGAAACAACAGAATTACCAGTTGAGTAAGAGTTTTATGATGATAGAAGAGATTCAGCAACAGAGTTTAGTTGAAACACCCTGGAATTCTGTATAGGTAGCCAGCTTGCTTCAGAATAAAGAAAGATCCTGAGAGAGCAACCCCAAGAAAACAAGCTCTGACTGCTCCATGAAGGCTTGGACCCTAAAATATCATAAATGTTCCTAGCAATGAAATTTGAGAGAAATTATGATTTTCCCCATTTTTGCTTTTTCCTTTTCATTTTCATGTTCTGAAATGGGGCAAAGGCAAAGCCAATTAGACCAAGACAGAGAGGGGAAGGGGAGTGGAAACAAAATCCTGCAAGTGCGGTCTTTCTCAAATGGAAGTTTCTCTCAAGGGATAAATTCTTTCTTGCTCATTCATGCCCCAGCTTTTCTCAGTACAGTTCCCAGAACCTGCTGCCAAATTATTCTTCCACACAGGAAAATAATGTAACGCCTCTTATTGATGCTATATTTCTTTAGTGATTTACACCACACCTTTCTCCCCAGTAGAGATCCAAAACAGCTTACAATATTCTTGTCTCCTCCATTTCATCCTCACAACAACCCTGTGCAGTAGCTTAGGTTGAGAGAACAAAACATTGGACTTACCATTAGGTTCCTTCTTCTTGAGGGTGAGGAGGACACTCTGATATGCTTGGGTTCCTATTCCACAATCCCTGGAGGCAGGAAACTGAGTGCACTTTCCATCTCCAGGGGGAGGAGGAGCCCACCCTCAGTCTGGAGACTTCTGCAGCTGTTAACAGTCCACAGTGTGTGCCAAACAAACAAACAAACAGACACAACAAGGCTTACAGTACCCAATGAAACAAACTACACAGATAAAGATACACTGTTAGAACAGTGAACGAACAATGAACATGGAGATTGGCAGTCAGTCACTCTTTAGAAAATGTAATAGGCTGAACAGAGACCCTCCAACTAGGGTGGGACCAGAGTGTCCCCCTCGCTGTCGAGAAGAAGGAGTAAGTCGAATGTTCTTTGGGGTAAGTCGAATGTTCCATTCTCTCTTGAGGGGAGGAGGACACTCTGATATGCTTGGGATGTTACAAAGATCATCTGATCCAGGGAGGGAAAAGTGACTACCAACCATATAGATAACAGTAGGACTAGACCACTTGCTGTTGGACTGTCCAGAAGCATCAGCCACAGCGTCAGAGTCCATCTTGTAGTGCCTGATAAATGTTGACACGAAAGCCCAGGTAAGATGCCTTACAGCCCAGGTAAGATGCGTTACAGACATCTGCTAAGCTGGGTCTGGGTGACAGATGGGACTCTGTGTTAGCATACTGGGTGACAGTGGAACTTCCCATGAAGGTTGAACCGATGATTTCAACAGGTTGGAAAACAAAGGCCTCCTGGGCCAGAATGGAGCCAGGCAAATCAACTCTGCCTTCTCCTGTTTCATTTTGTTCAGAACCTTTGGAATCAAAGGTGTGGGGTAAGTCATAAAGAAGGCCTGATGGCCATGGGGACACCAGAGCATCCACTTGTTCTGCTTGTTGACATTTGTCTCAAGAAGAATCTGGGTGTCTTGGCATTGGTTGGGGAGGCAATGCATGGTAGGCTGAAATGTAGAACTAGGGACTAGAATGTTTCCAGACGGAGGGTACGCTCCCCCTGGTCCAGCCTGGTGTGGTTGAGCCAGTCTGCTTGAACATTTGCTATGCCACTGATGTGTTCTGCTCTGAGAAAGGCCAGATATTGTTCTGCCCAGGACATAAGGAATTGACTTCTGCTGTAGCCTTTTGGCTTTGGTGCCTCCCTGGCAGTTCACATGCGCCTTGGCCATAGTGTTGTCTGTCCATATACATATGTTCAATTGAGACAGATGGTCTTGGAAGTGAAGAAGTGTCAGATGAATTGCATGCAGTTCGAAAGATTGATGCTGCTGAGGGAAGCTTCTTGATGGGACCAGATCCCCTGCATGTGGCCCACTGCATAACGGGCTCCCCAACCCATCAGGCTGGCATCTGTTGTGATCTGTAAGTCTGTGGTCACTTGGAAGGGTATGCCTACAAGCATTTCTTGTGCCACCCAGGAAAGTCCAAGATGCCACATGATTCTTAGAAAGGGAGTCCACAATCCAGGACTTGAGCCAGAGATGTCTTCTGGCTATCAGTGTGGAAGCCATGGCCCTTGCTGAGAACTTGATTGTGTCCAGGCTAGCATCAGACATGAAAACTGTGCATGTAACTTGACAGGCACTGATTTAAATCTGGGTATTCTTGAGACAGTTTATGAAGCCACATGTATGAGGCTCTTGCCATCAGAGAAGTGGTAGCAGAAGCTTTAATGGAGAAGGCAATGGCCTCATGCACTCTGCGGAGAGCTGAGTCACTTTTTCGATCACTGGGATTTTTAAGGGTGCCCTCTCCCTCTTTTGGAAGAGCCACCCCTGATGCTAAGCTAGCCACAGGAGCATCTACCACTGGAACTTTCAGTAAGCTGGTTAACTTGGGAGAAAAAGAGTACATTCTTTTAGCCTGTTCAGAATGTAAACAGTTATTGGTAGGATCTGACGATTCCTCTTTTATTTCAGTTTTTAAAAAGGAAAGGAAGGAAAAAGTAGAACCAAGTTCTCTAACCATAGAAAAAACCTCATGGCCCCCTTTATCATCTTCTTCCTCCTCAGGGATTTCTACCTTAGGGGCAGAAAGCTGTAGGATTTTAATGCTTTATGTAAGAGAAAGCGGTGAGTTGGCTCGCTTTGTTGAGGAATTTTGTCCTCAGACAACTAGCCTTCCTCTTGGAAGGTATTTCTTTATTTAATTCCTTATATTTTTATTTAATACATTTTACCATTTGTTACATTTTGGAATTTATCTTCATCTTTATTTCCAGGTACACATTGGTACTGATATTATTTCCAGTATATGCAACT
>NW_015174905.1:249904-304626 GCF_001447785.1 Gekko japonicus
TATAGGGGCTGCGGTGGCTCAAATGGTTAAGACAGTGAACTGCAGACCGGAAGGTCGGTAGTTCAACAGTTTGAGACCCAAGGTTACCCAGTAAGTTTCCATGGCAGAATCAGTTTGAGCCAAGGTTACCCAGTAAGTTTCCATGGCAGAATCGGGATTTGAACCTGGCTTTCCCAGAGCTGCGGTGGCTCAAATGGTTAAGACACTGAACTGCAGACCGGAAGGTCGGTAGTTCAGCAGTTCGAGACCCGAGTGAGCCGTATGATGGAGTGAGCTCCCATTTCTAGTTCCAGCTCCTGCCAACCTAGCAGTTCAAAAGCAAGAAATTACAAGTAGATAAATAGGTACCACTTCGGTGGGAAGGTAACAACGTTCTGTGTGCCTTGGTGTCTAGTCATGCTGGCCACATGACCACGGAAATGTCTTTGGACAGCGCTGGCTCTTCAGCTTGGAAACGGAGATGAGCACCGCATCCCTAGAGTTGGATTCGAGTGGCTTTCGAGCAAGGGAAACCTTTACCTTTACCTTGCAGTAAAATATGTTTTTTAATATTGGATGAAATTTTCAATTAATTAAATATTAATCTAAAACATTTTTATCTCTCCCTACAGCATTTCATTTTTGGTCCTATATTATTGTTTATTGCCTTACATGTGTTACAGGGAAGTTTCTTATTTGTGCATTTGTCACTTTGAACATTTTATGAAGCTTACTTTGGGCCCCTTTGAAATAAACACTCTTTTGTCTATACTTATGTTTTTAACTTTTGGCCCTCAATAAGTTTTCTAAACTTCCTGGAGGTTTTTGCTTGCTTAGTTTAGTTTCCCCCCCCCTTTTTTGGGGGGGGCCTATATATTATAGGCCATATTATTATATGATCTGATCTCCCAATTTTTAAAATATGAAATCATGTTAAATGGCTTTCAAATTTGGTTGCTGTAACAGTAGAGGGAAGGGTTAGCTCTTTCTCTGTGCTTTCCCCCCCTCAGTCCAAGTTATAACAATTTTTAAAAGCTTTTTGGCCCTCAAAAGATACACATTATCTGCATAATTGCAAATATGAACGTCAGGATGGCTATTTTGATTTTTGTATTTTAATTAACTTAATTTATACCACTCCCTTCTCCTCATTAGGGACCAAATTCTCCTCTCTTCCATTCTATCTTGTGAGGTTGGTTTGGCTGACAGTGTGTGAGTGATCCAAGGTGCTGGATACAGCAAGCTTCCAGAGTAAAGATTCAGAACTAGGTCTTCTATAGCCTAGTGTGACTCTCTAACTGCTGTACCATACTGGCTCTGGAAAGGGTTAAATGCATAACACGCACAAATGCCCCACAAGAAAACTGGCAGCGTAACTTGGCATCATTTCAGTTAACTGAATGGGGATCAAATTGTTGATCTCTGCTGTAAAGTATAGTTTGGCTCCCTTCCATTGTGCTACTTTGAATGGGTCTTGGTTGCTACTAACATTAGGTGTATTGTCCCCAAAGTTTTTAAGGATAAGGTTCAGTCTTAGAAATCTTTTATGATGGTGAACCAGATCGAGTTCCTTGATATGCAGGAACTGGAAATAATCCAAAAATAAATGTAAATCTTTTACTTAGCTTAGCTTGCTGATAGAACGGCTCCTGCCCATTTTAGCTGAACTGAAGTTGGAATACTTTCTGGGTTTTTTTCCTTCTTACAGACTACGCCTCTGAACTTTAAGCTACTGAGAATAGTTATGGGGGCTCTGAAAACTTGTTTTGCAATAAACTGTCCAGCCGAGGTAATACCATCATCACCACTAGATGCCTCCCTTTGTTATCCTTTTACACGATATCTATTAGTCTAAGTATTCCCATTATTCCTTCCTTTCCTTTTGAATTAAGGTCTCTGATCTTTCTCCTGTTTGTTGGTCAAACAAGCATTCCATTTATCTTCCAGACACAGGATAATAACAAATATGTCTTCTGACAAGTATCAGGTTTTTTATCCAATTGTTTTGTGCAATTTTATTTCAGCAATTTGCATTGTGCGACATGGTTAATAACCTACAGAATGAATACTTGGGGGAATCTGTATATGAAACAACTGGTATGAATGCCTATGCAAAGGCCCAGTTGGCTTCACCAGGCTGGCCATTTATGTAAAATGCCTCCCAATCAGGTTTAATCAAACCAATGGAATGCCGCCCCCTCCCCTGCCATGCTTTGCAAAAAGGTTCAACAGATTAACTATACATGGTGTTTAAGGTGCTTTTGTGGATCTCCAGACTTATTAAAAAGTGGACACAGATTTGGATCAGGTTGCGGTATTGGGGAAAGGGCTATTCTTCCCACTGTACCATTTCTTCAATTGAAAATGCATTCCTTTAGGCTGCTCTAAGACCTCCCCTTATACAGAAGATAAAAGAAATAAAAAGCCAAGCCCTTTTAAAACGCAGGCAATTGCCTGGACGTCACACATCAAGATGGCCACAGCAGCATAAAGAAACTGCCGGATGCTTCAGTGTTTGAAACTACGAGATCCTTTTTCCTCCAAAAGGAGTAAACAAAGGTCGGTGCAAGTACATAATGAGGACCACAATTCTATTGTTTTTCGTTTGCCCAGTGTTCCACTTAAGAGGCCATTGTCTTCAGCAGAAACATATTTTATTGTTTTGTAAGTTTAACAAATATAGAGACCATTAACTACTATTCCTTCCTCCTGTCCTCCCACACAGACCAATAACTTAACTGATAGCTTTGCAGAAGAACAGGCAAAGGAGCCGTCACTTCACCCATCAGCACAAAGAATACTTACCAGCCCAGCTCAAGTTCCTAATAGGTAGCAGTTGCCAACTCTTTTATCAAAATCCCAGTAACCTGAGGTTTAAAAACTACTACACAATGGGGGAACTGCTGAAAGAGTGCTGCACTTTTCAAATAAACCCAATTAATTTTTTTTTGTCTCTCAGTTTTTAAGACGTAAGATCTTAATACACTGGTGTATTAAATTCTGATGTTCGGTAGTGCATTTTTAAAAACCCTATTTATTTGAAAATAAATCAGTAAAAGCTTGTGTCTTTGATTACTTTTTTTAAAGTTTTGGAAACAAATAAATGAATAGAATTTTTGGAAAAATGAGATGTGCAGGAAAATTTGCTGAACACCTTGAGGCATGTCAGACCCCACCTCCTTGGGGGTCTAAGGTGGGTGTGCCTTCCAGCCACCTCCTTTTCTGCCCCCCACATATCTTAGCCTATGGAAGGAGGGAGGCTTACAACACCCATGGTCCTCTCTCCTCAGTGCACCCTCTAACTACTTAGGTGTGGCTGGGCCTGTCCTCCAAGACTGCCTAGAGCAGTGATGGTGAACCTTTTAGAGACCGAGTGCCCAACTGCAATCTAAAACCCACTTATTTATCGCAAAGTGCCAACACAGCAATTTAACCTGAATACTGAGGTTTTACTTTAGAAAAAACAACTCACACACATTAACTTAAGATGATCTAAACAAAGTAAGGAAAGCAATCCCAAATTCTTTCATTTATTTAAAATTATTTGGCAGAGTGACACTTTAATGATGGTCTGGGCCTGGCTGGGGCGATGGCACGCGTGCCCACAGAGAGGGCTCTGAGTGCCACCTCTGGCACCCGTGCCATAGGTTCGCCATCACTGGCCTAGAGTTTTGCCTACTAAAGGCCTGCCTGGAGGCAAGGCCATGCCAGGCTCTGCCAATATCTTCCAGTTAGGGGTGGGGGCCTACCTCAGTCCCGGTTACTGAGCCAGTGGACCTCCCTCTGTGTTCTCCTCCCTTGTCAGTCCCACTCAACCTGAGGCTTCAATACAATGTCTCGCTGGTTGCTGCTGCTCCCAGGAAGTCACTATCTCCTGACTCTTTGTGGCTCCAGGCTCCTTCTGTGGCTCTTGCTTCTCTAGCCCTGATGTTGCCACAGCTTCCCAGCCAGCTTCCAGAGTTCCAGGTAAGGGCTTTAATCAGCCCCAGACAAAGCATCTATTGATGGAAGTAGTTCACCCAAGGCAGCCACTTGTCAGCTGTAAGGCCAGGGGGGGCATGGGGAGAATGCTTCCTTGGTTCTGGGGCAGCATTAAACTGAACCCTAGCTACTGTATGCCACAGTGGGATGTTGGGTAGGGCTCAACACCTCTTGGCACAATTCGTGTAAAAGTAATGATGATGCTACGTTGTTCCTGCCACTCTCGTTTTAAGAGGAAAGGAGGGGATTTTGTCTGGAAATTACAGGCAGCCAGTGAAGTTTTTTAAGCACCAAGTGAGGTGAGTTGCCTGCAGTCGACATCTGCCAATAGCCTTGCTGCTGTGTTTTGAATTAGTTAAAATTTTCAAGCTATCTGCAGAGGCAGCCCCACTTACACAGCACACAACAGTAATCTAAACTGGGGGTGACTGATCCTTTACCAATGAACACAGCGATGGCTATCAGTTACAAAAGAAAAGTCTATCAAAGCAGAATCTGAAGATGGTTATTAAGATTGCACAGACAATCAATTATGGATTTGTGTGACATACCAACAGATTTCTGGCTTGTTCTCCAGCAATGGCCCCCAAAGACAGAAGGCAAGAAAACCAACTGTTGAAGCAAAACAGGGTTTGGGTAATCACCCATGAGCTGTATCCTGGTTTTTTAAAAAAATCCATTGTACAGGCACAAAAGAAAAAGCTTATCCAGGGCAGGGAATTTTTGGGGTGAAGAATCCAAAACTGGAACCCACCATGACACTGGGGGTTCAAGCAAGGGATGAAGATCCAAGAAACCAAGGAAGAGGGTTCAGTGATTCAACAAAGAGGTGTGGGTCCAATAAGCAACCCAACTGAAAAGCTGGAGAAGGGCTGGAAGCAGAACCAACCAGCTGGAGGGGTTCTGGATTTTTTAAAAAACTATATTTTTCATTTTTAGAACTCCAACAAAAAAATTATATTTGTATAATAACATGCATTAAATTGAAGCCCCCTGCTTCTTCAAGAAGAAAATATTCAGCTCTTTTGATAGTTCTGGCCAAACACGTGGCACGAGTAATAAAATAGTAGAAGGGGAAATGCATATGCCCAGAAGTGTTTAACAAGAATAAAAGGAAGAAGAAAGTGAAAGTTGCCAAGCATAATGATCTCTTATGAATTTTTTTTTAAAAGGAGTCAAAATTTGCAATGTAATTCACATAATTCATTCTTATTAATTCAGGCTGAATCCATCCTTTCTTCCAAAGAGCATAGTGCAATGTCATGTCATGTTGAGATATGGTACCTCAGTTCAGAAGACCTTACAGACCATAGTTTCATGAATAATTTTTTTAAAGCCGCAGGTGTACATGTTCCTTCCTCCTCCACTTTCTTAAACATGGCTTCCCTTTCAGTTTCCTTTTAATGCATACTATACTTTGCCGTGGGGCTGTGGTGGCTCAGAGGTTAAGACGCTGAACTGCAAACCAGAAGCAGTTCAAGACCCGAGTGCTGCATGACGGAGTGAGCACCCGTCTCTGGTCCCAGCTCCTGCCAACCTAGCAGTTCAAAAGCAAGAAATTGCAAGTAGATAAATAGGTACCGCTTCGGTGGGAAGGTAACAACGTTCTGTGCACCTTGGCGTCTAGTCCTGCCGACCACATGACCACGGAAATGTCTTCGGACAGCACTGGCTCTTCGGCTTGGAAATGGAGATGAGCACCACACCCCTAGAGTTGGATTCGACTGGCTTTTGAGCAAGGGAAATCTTTACCTTATACTTTGCCATCCCTAACCTAGATAGCCCAGGCTATCCTGATCTCATCAGGTGTCAGAAGCTAAGTAGGGTCAGCCCTGGTTAGTATTTGGATGGGAGACCTCCAAGCAAGTCCAGGGTTGCTACACAGAGGCAGGTAATGGCATACCACCTCAGAATGTCTCTTGCCTTGAAAACCACAGGGTTGCCCTAAGTCAATTACAGCTTGACGGCACTTTCCACCACCATCACCACCACCACCACATAACGTTGCCACCAGTGTTCCCTCTAAGCTGCATTAGTGTGAGCTAGCTCAGTTTTTTAGCCTCTGGCTCACACATTTTTGTCTTAGCTCAGGAAGGATAGCTCCAGAGCAAACTAATTTATGCAGCAGCATAAATCACTCACTCACAACTTTAATGCTAGAAGCTCACAAAGTAGAATGTTTGCTCACAAGACTCCACAGCTTAGAGAGAGCACTGGTTGCCACTATATCCAAATCAGCAAACTATGACCAGGCTTGATAGTCACCACCTGAACTGATTTGCAGAGCATTAATGATGGTTTGCTAATTCAGAAATTATAGCAAAATATGGCAAGTGTTAAAAGGAAAGCAGCAAGGGAGACAGGAGAAGGAGGGACTGTGCAAACCTGCTGTTCATTTCTGAATCATCTAAACAAAGCTAGTGACTTGCATTTGTCCAAGCTAGTGAGCACTATAGCTTCACAGGGATTTAAAAGTGGCTTTTCCACAGCCAAAAACATACATGTTAATTCATTAAGAACATAAGAAAAGCCAATGTTGGATCAGGCGAATGGCTCATCCAGTCCAACACTCTGTCACACAGTGGCCAAAAATACTTTGGGTGAAGAAGTACTTCCTTTTATCTGTTCTAACCCGACTGCTCAGCAATTTCATTGAGTGCCCACGAGTTCTTATATTGTGAGAAAGGGAGAAAAGTACTTCTTTCTTGACCTGCTCTATCCCATGCATAATCTTGTAAACCTCAATCATGTCACCCCTCAGTCGTCATTTCTCCAAGCTAAATTACCCAAGCACTTTAACCTTTCTCCAAAGTGAAAGTGTTCCAACCCTGTTATCATTCTAGTTGCCCTTTTCTGCACTTTTTCCAATGCTATAATATCCTTTTTGAGGTGTGGTGACCAGAACTGTACACAGTATTCCAAATGAGGTCGCACCATTGATTCATACATTAACACACAAAGTATAAAGACAGTGCAAAGAGTAGTAATGGTTTGTACAGGACAATTTCTAAAAACCTCTAATTTCATAAACTAAGAATCTGCACTTGAAATGTCCATGAGGTGCTTTGCTCAATACAGAATGCCACCTTAGTACTACAGTCTTTATTATAAAAAAATCATACACACAGCTGCCATAAAACTATGAAAACAGATTTACAACAAGAGTAATGGAATCTAAAACAGAAGATCTCACTATTGGAAGCCATAGATACAAATGTGTTAAGAAAATTTGAATTTAACAATTGAATTGCATATGGACATCATGGTATTATTTGTCAAAGTATATTAGATTTTAAAATTGTTCTATTTCTAGCAGTCACCTTGATTAGGAAAATATGGTATCAACAGGGGAAATGATGGGCCATATATTTTATTTAAATAATTGATAAAAGTCAAGAAAAATGCAATCAGCTTAATTAACTCTCACAAAAAGAAGACTAATTAGTGTCTTGGTAGAGGTGTTTTATTTCTTTGGGATCTGATAGGAAGCATTTACTGTAACAGGATCAAGTATCCCTGAAACAGAAGGAATAAAGGGTTGAATAAAAATCTTGGAAAAGGTCCATGTGCCTCTAAGAATTGATAAGAATGCAATTTTAACAAGCACCAGGTATCAAAGATCTATTATAGTATAGACTCTGTGATATTACGATCTGCGTAAGAGAGGGGCTTTACTCAGAACCCTTATTTTACACAAGGTGAGACTGGGCTGAGACCAGGACCAACAATCACATGAGCATCATAAATTACAGTAAGTGTAGTTTTAACTCAATCTTCCTTGCACAGCCATCAATTCAGAAACCAGGTACAAGCACATTTAGAACTACCTTTCTGTTTTTCACATGTATCCCTAGTGGCACAGAAAGGATTAAACAATGCTTTATGTGGCACATATGAAGTCAACCCAGGAAGAGAGCTTTTTCTTTCAGGATGAATACAATGTAGTCCTGTGGAAATAAAGACATGCTATAATTTCTTTCTTTTTTTAATCTACATCTACAAAGAAATATATTTTTAGAAAGTTGTTTTTTTAATCTGAAGTTAAAAAGGTAAAGGTAAAGGTTCCCTTCCTCGAAAGCCAGTCGAATCCGACTCTAGGGTTGCAGTGCTCATCTCCATTTCAAAGCCGAAGAGCCAGCGCTGTCCGAAGACGTTTCCATGATCATGTGGCTAGCATGACTAAACACCAAGGCGCACAGAACGCTGTTACCTTCCCACCGAAGTGGTACCTATTTATCTACTTGCAATTTCTTGCTTTCAAACTGCTAGGTTGGCAGGAGCTGGAACTAGAGATGGGAGCTCACTCCATCATGCGGCACCGGGGTCTCAAACTGCTGAACTACTGACCTTCCACAGCCTGCAGTTCAGCGTCTTAGCCACTTGAGCCACCGAAGTTACACCCTCTAAAATGTCATTTTAGCATTACAAGTTCAATCAATTGCTTCTCAAATGGTTGGGGGGCACAACCATAACAACCCATGTTACAGTTTGTGGTGGCAGCAGCAGCAGGTATAAATTATTTTTGGTCCCCCCTCACAGTCTAATGCCACTGTCCTCATGATGGTAGAGTGTATTGACTGAGGCGTATCTGAACACCTCACCCTTCCCTGTCACAACACCAAGAACACCTGTGAAAGAGGCCCAAGAAATATTTACTGATCTGGTAATGGTTGGCAGCACTATTTACTCCCATCCAGTGTTCCCTCTAAGCTGAGTTAGTGTGAGGTAGCTCACAGTTTTTTAGCCTCCAGCTCACACATTTTTGTCTTCGCTCAGGAAGGATGGCTCCAGAGCAAACTAATTTATGCAGTAGCCAAATCGCTTGCTCACAACTTTAATGCCAGTAGCTCACAAAGTTGAATTTTTGCTCACAAGACTCTCTAGTTTAGAGGGAGCAGTCAGAAAGCTGACAGGAAGAAAGTTGGTTCCTTTGAAATTGTGGTGTTGGAGGAGGGTTTTAGTGATACCACAGACCGCCAAAAATACAAATAAGTAGGTTCTAGATTAAATCAAGCCTGAACCCTCCCTAGAAGCTAAAATGACTAAACTATTGTACTTTTGTCACATTGTGCTCAAGAATGGGAAGGCTCCAGGATGAGGTGGCATTCCACCTGAAGCCTTGAAAGTAAATTTGGAGTGGTGGACACAGTTTTGGGCAGTACTGTTTATGTACATTGATCATTCTGGTCATATCCCTAAACAACGGAGAACTGCAATTGTAGTCCCTATTTATAAAAAGGGTTTTAAAAAATCCTGCCAAATATAGGCCTATCAGTCTTTTAACTATCATCAGTAATTTATATACAAGGTATCTACTAGATAAGTTGGAAACATGGCTGGGGCAAGAACAGATTATACCAAAAGAACAAGCTAGCTTTAGAGCAGAAATATCGACTACAGAGCACTGCTTAATTTTTCGACACCTAATAGAAAAATATTCTGCCAGAGGTCCTACCTCTTCATATGCTGCCTTTATTGATTTAAAGGTGGCTTTCGATTCCATTTAGAGGCAACGATTATGGGGACAAATAGGGAGTACTAATATAGACAAAAGGCTGCTTTTCCTTATATGTGCTTTACATAATGATTCCACCCTACAGGTAAGATAAAGTCCATTGGGACTCCTCACAGAACCTATTAAAACTTTCAAGGGAGTAAGACAGGGCTGTGTCTTAGCCCCTATTTTATTCAGTCTTTATCTGAGTGATGTGATGATATGACAAATTCTGATTTTCATCCTCCAAAACTTGGCTTGTGCCACATATCAATTCTATTATATGCAGAGGATGCACTTCTTCTACCAAGGATGCTGCTGGGACTCCATAAGGCTCTTGATAGCTTTGCCACACATTGTGACAAAGAACATCTTACCATTAATTATGATAAGACCAAAGTTATGGTATTTGGTAGGTGCCCAAAAAAAGGAGTATGGTCAATGAAGGGAAACAAATTGAGCAGGTCAATAAATTCACTTACCTTGGGGTAATATTCCAGGAGTCTGTATCTACTGCTGCACTCTGTAACCTCAGAGCTGAGTGTGCCAAGAGAACTATGTATGCAATAAGATTTTTTTTTCACTCTAAGGGAGGTCTTTATGTACCTGCTGCATTGAAGCTCTTTCAGGCTAAAGTAATATCCCAACTCCTGTATGGCACTTTTATTGATATCTCGGCAACAAGCTTGAATTTACTTGAAAAGATTCAATCTAAACTCCTTCGTACCATTTTACAGGTCCCTCCAGCCATCTCTAACTCTGTCTAGAAACAAGCCAAATGAGGATTGAGATGAGAATTTTGTTAGCATCTGCCTTCCAATGGTTTAAGACACTGATTAACCCAAAAGGACTTCTTCCCCTTGTAACGCAAGATTCGTATCAACCAAATTGGATTCACAGGGTTGAGGGAAGCCTTGAAAGAATAAGTCTTTCACTGGGTGCTCTTTTGTCGCAGACCATTGATCAAGCAAAGTCTGCAATTAGGCAAAGGATCTGTGACATGAAACACCAGCAAGACTTAATGAAGTCTCCTGGCTTCAGGGCCCCTGAGAAGACAAAATACATCATGTCAATGGCCCAATATCTTAAAACTCTAGATTTCCCCCCCTTACAGGAGGGCTTTTACACTGGCCAGATGTAATGCCATGCCATCCATGATCTTGGAAGGGAGATATAAGAAGATTGCATACTCAGAGAGGATTTGCCCTTGCCCCATAGATGAGGTGGAGACAATAGGACTTTTTTTTTTCCATTGTCCCCTCTATAAACAAATTCGAGATAAGACAATTTTGTGAATGTAAGACACTGGCTGGGGCACACAACACTAAATAATCCACTTTCAATCCACTTTCAATGCACTTTCCAACTGGATTTTACTTTGTGAACTTGCAAAATCCAATTTGAAAGTGCATTGAAAGTGGATTATTTAGTGTGTGTGATCGCAGCCAGTGGTTCCCAAAGTGGGTGATATCTGGGGAGCAGTGGGATTCCCTAGAGAGGCACTAAGAGGCAGGGGGGCATTGGAGAAGGGGCCCTTCAATCAAATTGTTCATTTATTTATGACTGACCATGCTGGCAAATCGCAGTCCAACTTTCTGCCTAGCACTGAAATTTAGTGGAAACTATAAGAATTTTTAGTAAATATGCCATCAGATCTCTAGTTAGACCAGTATATCACATTTTGAGAAACTGCCATCACCGTGTGTATTTTTGTCTCTCTGTCATTTTTCAAGTTTTTGCTGGTAAGTCCTTAATGTATTGAACATGTCATGTGTTTTCCTGTGTTCTAATTTACTGAACCTGTTGATTATGAAGTGTGTTTTTATTTATTTATTTATTGTTTAGACTTTTGTGTGTAGACTTTTAGGCCGCCCTTCCCTGCAAGCAGGGCTCCGGGCAACTTACAACAGAATAAAAACACACAATCCAAGTTAAATTAATCCAGCATTAAAATATAATACTATATAAGAGTTATTTTGTTCACAGTTTCTCAATATTAATATTTATAGGTTATATAAGGATTTAAAAGTTTTCAATACTGTTTTCAAAAAGGGAAAAAATACCCTTTTAAAGGAAAAAATAGGGGGTAGAGGAAAAATCTGGATAACTGAGGGGAAATTCATAAATTTATAAAAGTCGAAAGGTTTGGCTCAAGAGATGTTATTTGCAAGGCAACTAAGAACAGATACTAAAGGTTAGTCAATATTTTGTGCTATTGAGCAGATCTCCAAAGGCAAGGAAATTCTGCTTACTAACATACTTGTTAGTATGGAGCATCTGCAACTGATGGAGCACCATGAATGATTGGTTACTACCATGGATGTGTTGCTTACTTGAAAATTCAATGCCAAAAGTCTTTACCATTTACTGTGTCATTCACTGCCAACATCTGGTTGCAACAAACCTCAGACATCACCTGCACAAGTCATCACACACTATCATTATTGCAGCGAATAGAACCCAAGCCCATGCTCTCAATGATCAACTGTTCTGGGAGCTCTGGGTTGAGAATGATGAAGATTTTTAACATTTGCTGCTTCATACTGAAGTTCACTGGTTATCAAAAGGCAACTGTGGCCCCGGTCACACGAGCAGGAAACCGCGGGGGGGAAGCGTGGCAGTGTGCCCCGGGGCAAACTAAGGCGCCGTTACCTGACCAGACCTCCCGTGGAGGTCCCGTGGAGATCCCGTGGGAAGGGAGAGGCGTCGATCGCGGCACAATCCCGCGCGCAAAAACGAAGCCAATGACATAAGGTCATTCTTATTAAGGCCAAATCTGTTGTCTCTACATTTATTCCATAGTTTACTCTATTCAAATGCAATATAGGCTGTCATGAACTATACCGATTTTCAAGCCTGTCTGAGTTAGAAATGTGGGATACAAGATAATGATTTACAAGTTTTTTGTGACCATTTGGATATGCTGCATTAAGATGCATATGGGAGATTTGAGGATCTTCTTTCAATGGAAATTCCAAATTGGATGAGAAATCTATTTTCAGAGGCTGAGAAAGCTGGGGTAGTAGAGGAAGAACTAACTGAGCCGCAAAATGATACTGTGCTGAAACTAAAGTTTAAAAAATTGTACCAAGAGTTTTAGTTGCAGAAGGAAACTTCTAATCGCTATCCAGCACTATGGGCAGGGTTAAGAAGCTCCTTGTTGCATTTCTAACATCATATATGGGGAATGTGGCCTTAGTGTGGTCATCCAGCTTCTCTGCAAGCAATGAAACTGACTCCAGATTTTTCAGACTCCTGCTGAGTGGCATTAAACCAGACACTGGGAAATGGGTATTACTTCCATTGCATTAATCCATCACATTAAGAATTTACTGAACAGTGAAACAGTTATTAAACATAGTGTCTAAGATTCTCAATAAATAACTGTCAGACTTTGAAAAGTTGGTATCACTGGATAAAGTTAATTCATTTTGTTGAATAAATTAAACCAAAAAGTTTTAATTGGATTTTGAATAAATTTGCTACTAACTGTTACTATTTTAAATTTTATTATCTTTTGTAGTGGGTCATGCAAACAGCTATTCTGAATAATGCTTTTACAGGGTAGAGGGCACTGGAGATGAGTTTACGGAGGGCAGTGGCCCAAAAATATTTGGGAACCACTGGGTTAGACCTGGCCTAGGATCAACCAGTAAAAGCCTCCCCTAAGAGCCAACCACTAAGAGCCAACCACTAAGCAGTGATCTGAATGCAGGCCTCCCCCACTCCACCTGGAATTTTAGTCCAACACTAACCGTTAAATAATACTCACGGTGCACATATATTGAGAACAAAATTAAGCCTGGAAGGTATACTCAGTGACACAAGGATTTGATTATATGTGACTTGGATTCACACATTTACTCTTTTTGGGGAGGAGGGGAGTAATGGTTTGCACAATATTTTACAACAACTAAATGTTAGTAATATCTCAAGTGAAAGCACGAATGAGTACAGTATTGCCTGTTCTTTTCCTAAAAATGTAACAAAACCATAAAGTCACACTTACTTCCAGCTGAAGAAAGAGTTCTGAAAAAAAGAGACCAAGTTGAATGATTTTAGTCATTTGTGAACATATTTAACTCCAGCAAAATCTCATTTCCAAGAAAACTTCCACCTACATCACCTGTGGTCCAGTGGTCCTCATATAGGAGATGAAGAACACCAAGCAATGAATAAGCCTGTTACTTAACTCAGAATGAGCTTCAGGACCCTTTTCAATGCATGCTTGGTTACTGGGCTGCTGCTGACCTTCCCTTCCCGCTTCACGCCTGCCTTCTAATGCAATATAGGCTGTCATGAACTATACCGATTTTCAAGCCTGTCTGAGTTAGAAATGTGGGATACAAGATAATGATTTACAAGTTTTTTGTGACCATTTGGATATGCTGCATTAAGATGCATATGGGAGATTTGAGGATCTTCTTTCAATGGAAATTCCAAATTGGTTGAGAAATCTATTTTCAGAGGCTGAGGAAGCTGGGGTAGTGGAGGAAGAACTAACTGAGCTGCAAAATGATACTGTGCTGAAACTAAAGTTTAAAAAATTGTACCAAGAGTTTTAGTTACAGAAGTAAACTTCTAATCGCTATCCAGCACTATGGACAGGGTTAAGAAGCTCCTTGTTGCATTTCTAACATCATATATGGGGAATGTGGCCTTAGTGTGGTCATCCAGCTTCTCTGCAAGCAATGAAACTGACTCCAGATTTTTCAGACTCCTGCTGAGTGGCATTAAACCAGACACTGGGAAATGGGTATTACTTCCATTGCATTAATCCATCACATTAAGAATTTACTGAACAGTGAAACAGTTATTAAACATAGTGTCTAAGATTCTCAATAAATAACTGTCAGACTTTGAAAAGTTGGTTGCAGAAGGAAACTTCTAATCGCTATCCAGCACTATGGACAGGGTTAAGAAGCTCCTTGTTGCATTTCTAACATCATATATGGGGAATGTGGCCTTAGTGTGGTCATCCAGCTTCTCTGCAAGCAATGAAACTGACTCCAGATTTTTCAGACTCCTGCTGAGTGGCATTAAACCAGACACTGGGAAATGGGTATTACTTCCATTGCATTAATCCATCACATTAAGAATTTACTGAACAGTGAAACAGTTATTAAACATAGTGTCTAAGATTCTCAATAAATAACTGTCAGACTTTGAAAAGTTGGTATCACTGGATAGTTAATTCATTTTGTTGAATAAATTAAACCAAAAAGTTTTAATTGGATTTTGAATTAATGTGTAATTAATTGTTACTGGTTTTAATTTTATTGTTATTATCTTCCTTAGTGGGTCATGTCAACCGCGATTATGAATAATGCTTTTCATAGGGTAGGGTAGGGGGCACTAGAGATGAGTCTATGGAACCAAGGGGCCACTGGCCTGAAAAGGTTGGGGAACAACTAATTTTGGTAAATGAGGGTAGTTGTTCTGTATTAGGCTAGTTAGTAAGGAGCCTGTTATGTACCTGTTTTCACTCTTGCAACGATGCAGATATAATGATAGGTCTTGCTGAGTTTTCTCAATTGAATTTATTATTCAGATTTCAATGAAGTCTAAGCAGCCCTGAAAAACAGCACACAAGTGTCCCTCTCCACCACTTTATCCACAGTAATTCTGAATCTCACAGAAGATGGCAATTTAAACCATATTGAGACTTTCAACAGAAGAGAACTCAGTGATTTAAAAAAATTAATAATTATATTCTTTTCATTTCAAGCCTCTAAGGTCATGCTCTAATCAGAGAGAAAATATCTCTGTACAGAAATATGGAATTTGTCCCCCCTGAAGATGAAGGCTTACAGCACAGGTTTGCCATTAGTTCATTCACAGGCAAACCTGCAAAGGAACTCTTCCATTTTTTGTAAATATGCCTTCTGTTTCTTAAACATTCAACAGAACACCTGACCATGAATCTACAATTACAGTACTTACAATTATAATCATCATGGTTAAAGTAGACCATCACTCATTAAGAACATTTATATTTCTTGAACAGGGAATGTGAGATGAGCACCTAACAGTTGCAATATTTTAAACAGGATTTCTTTAAAGAAAACAAAGGGAAAAAAGCAATGATCAGATTTTCCTCACACTCTGAAGTAAAAGCTGTAACAAAATATTATAAATCCCTGATTTTCAAGGTGATTTGAACCCGACTCCCTTTTATGTGCCTCCAAAGCTTACATACACACCAGTGCATTGTATGCAATGGAAAACATTAAATACACGTTGGAGCCTTTACCAATTAAAATGCATGTTTTATGACTGCATATGCATCTTAGAACAGATGGGTGTGTATTTGTCAGTCAACTACAGCTAAACAATGCCTAAGGACAAAGAGGGGACAGACAGGGAATTATACATCTTGTCATATTCAGTGCCCAAGGAACACTGCACAGTCTGCATATGTAATGTCAAAAATAAAATAGAAATATTCATGAGTCATATGTAAGGAAAGGGACTGACAGGGAAGGCCCATGTCAATTTGCTTATACCAGGTACAAAAGGAAGGATACTTGGGCCCTCACAGCACATGCTGAATACTAAAACTGCCAGCTAGAACCAAACATTCTTATTACTCAGAAGAAATGCTACAAATATGATCATTGTACCTTACATTTCTGCAGCCTTTGATTCAACAACTAAACTAATATTGTTTTGTGAGAAAAAGTGAGTCAACAGGTTGCCAATCCAGGAAATGCCTGGAAATTTCCCAAAATTACAACTGATTTCCAGACTACAGAGATCAATTCCCCTGGAGAAAATGGCTTCTTTGGAGGGTGTATGGCATTACATTCTGCTGAATACCTCAAATCTCCAGGGATTTCCCAAACTAGAGTTGGCAAACTAATCCAGACTAAATTGGCAATTTCTGTTGATTTCCCCTTCCCACTGCAGACACCCTTATGAAAGACTGGCTCCTCCCATACTGTCCAACCCACCAGCTGTCCAACCCATCTTCCTCACAAGCCCTGCTCTGTGCGTCTTCGGAGGCAAGATGGGTGCCAACTAGAGACAGGGCTCAGTGGTAGCACCTTGCCTATGGAAGGCCTTTCCAATGAGGCCCCTTGACACCTACACTACTTTCTTTTAGGAACTAGGCCAAAATATTTGTTTACCCATTTGTTTACCCAACAAAGGGGTTGATCTTTTTAACATCATATTATAATCTGATTATAGCCTGAAAAAATGTTTTAAGTTGTTTTATGAACAACTGTGTTTTGAATTGTGGGTTTTAATAACTTTTATGTTTTTTGTTTTTATTCTATTTTGTAAACCACCTCAGGCACATTCCCTGGAGAGACAGCATAGAAATTTCCCCCAAAAAAATCAATATTCCAAATAAATATAATTCCTCATAGTCCTCTATCCTGCCTAAGCAGCATTTTGCAGAGATAAGTGAGTTGGGGGGGGGGAACACTCTTGTCTAGATTTGCCTACTTTCAGAAGGCAGTTTTCTGTCAAAGAACAGCCCTTTTCCATTTCTGTTTCCCCAGCTGTGCATCATCTCCTGAGAGATGTTTCACCTGATGCTTTCTGTTATCAGATTCTAGGTTTGTTCCTCTTCTGGAAACAGACTTTTCCATGGTTTCATACATAAGAACATAAGAGACACCAATGTTGGATCAGGCCAAAGGCTCATCCAGTCCAACACTCTGCACAGTGACCAAAAATACCAGGTGCCATCAGGAGGTCCACCAGTGGGGCCAGGACATTAGAAGCCCTCCCACGGTTGACCCCCCACCTCCAAGCACCAAGAAGACAGAGCTTCACTTGCCCCAGAGTCCCTATCTATACCTTGTGGCTAATAGCCACTGATGGACCTCTGCTCCATACATATCTTTGTCAGGAGATCTACAAGTTCACATTTGAGTTCTTTCAGAACTCTCGGATGTATGCCATCTGGGCCTGGTGATTTTTCAGTTTTTAAGTTGTCTATCAGTTTTAGGACCTCCTCTCTCGTCACCTCAATCTGACTCAGGTCTTTCAACACCCCTCCTGAAATCAGTGGTTCTGGAGTGGGCAAGCACTTCTCATCTTCCACAGTGAAGACGGAGGCAAAAAATGCATTTAGCTTCTCAGCCATTTCCCTATCATCCTTCAATACTCCTTTTACCCCTTGGTCGTCCAAGGGCCCCACTGCCTCCCTGGCTGGTTTCCTGTTTCTAATGTATTTGAAGAAAGTTTTATTGTTGGTTTTTACGTTTTTTGCTATATGCTCCTCATGTTCCCTTTTTGCCTGCCTGACCTCAGACTTGCATTTTATTTGCCATATCCTGTGTTCCGTTTTATCAGCCTCACTGTGACTAGCTTTCCACTGCTTAAAGGAATTCTTTTTACTTTTTACAGCCTCCATTACTCTGTTTGTTAACCATGCAGGCTTTTTCCTATACCTTTTTGTGCCTTTCCTAACCTGCGGAATATATATTTTTTGAGCTTCTAGGATCGTAGTTTTAAATAGATCCCAAGCTTCCCCAATTGTTTTGACCCTTTCTACTTTTCCTTCCAGTTTCCTTCCCACATGTCCCCTCATATCAGAGAAGTTACCCCTTTTAAAGTTAAAAGTGGTTGTGTCAGTCTTTTCGGCCAATTCCCTATTTATACAAATGTTGAACTGAACAACATTATGATCACTGTTCCCAAGTGGTGCAATCACTTTTACATCTCTCACCAGGTCTTGAGTGTTACTTAGGACCAAATCAAGGATTGCCTATCCCCTGGTAGGTTCCGTGACCATCTGCTCCATAGCACAGTCATTTAGAGTGTCTAGAAACTCAATCTCTTTTTCTCGACTAGAACACATATTGACCCAATCAATGTGTGGGTAGTTAAAATCACCTATTACGACACAGTTTTTTTGTATAGCTGCTATCTTTAATTCATTCATCATTTTATAATCCTCCTCTATCTTTTGATCTGGAGGGCGATGACAAACTCCCAGTGTTAAGTTTCCTTTTGGCCCCCCTATTTCAACCCATAGAATTTTCAGAAGCAAATCCACTTCACTTAGCTTCTCAATCTTTCTGGACTTCACACCCTCTTTGACATACAGAGCCACCCCATCTCCAACCCTTCCCCCCCTAGCCTTCCGATATAATCTATAACCGGGAATCACTGTATCCCACTGATTTTCCTCATCCCACCAAGTTTCTGAAATACCCACAATGTCTATTTTTCCCTCCATCACCAAGTACTCCAACTCCCCGATTTTACCTCGGACACTTCTAGCATTTGTATAGAAAGCTTTAATTTCCCATACAAGTTAAGCTTGCAACCTTCCTCTTGCTATCTCGAGACCTTGTCAGGCAGTCCATGTCACTAGCCATGGTCTCAGTGGACAATTTCAATCCACCTCCCTGTAGAAAAACAACCGGTACCCCCTCATCTCTCGGAGATGAGCCAACCCGAACCAGAGACTTTTCATCTCCTGTCAGCTTTCCCCCAATATTCAGTTTAAAAACTGCTCTGCCACCTTTTTGATTTTAAGCGCCAGCAGCCTGGTTCCTTCTCGGGACAAGTGGAGACCGTCTCGTCTGTACAGCTCCCTCTTGTTCCAAAAAGCATCCCAGTGTCTAATAAACTTTAACCTTTCCCCCCTACACCATTGTCTCATCCACGCATTGAGACTCTTGATCTGTGCCTGTCTCTCCAGCCCTGCGCATGGAACAGGTAGCACTTCTGAGAAGGCTACCTTGGAGGTCCTGGACCTAAGTTTCCTGCCTCATGCCTTTTCCCCTACCTCATGCTTTTAACTGTGTCATGGCTTCACTGTTTGCATTTTATAGCACCACGCCCTAAGCTATTTTATCTGCAATGCTGTTTTAAATATGGTTTTAATCTTTGTGATTCTTTGTGACATGATTCAGGAGATCCATGAATTCATGAACCTGACTGGGAAATCATACCACCCACCCAATATAAATTACCTTCTCTGAAACAAACAGCCCTGCTGAGGGGGCGAAAAAACTAGTTATCTTTATCTTGCCTGTCTTTTTTGACAGGATCATGACACTAGTTATCTTTATCTTGCCTGTCTTTTTCTTTAATAAGCCTGATAGCAGCAGATTCAAAGGATCAGGCTCAAGGATGATTCAAAGGCAGGGATTAAGGGATGAAACACTTCTACCCCAGGAGCCACCTACTTCACCAAGTTAGCAGCCCCGAATGCTGCTCTGAACTAGGGAGGAAGACCTCCAGCCTAGTAGAAAAACAGTGGTGGTACAATGGCCACCTCCATTGCTGCAACCAGGCATCTGCTACTCCCCCAGCACATCTCTAGGATGTACTCCTGACAGTAGAAAGCAGCAGGCAGGCAGTAGCCCTTGGGCTGTAATGCTGGAGGGGCTTGCACCAGCAGTGGGGAGCAACCATAAGATTCTTCTGCCCACCTGCTCTTCCCCAAAGAATCGTTTTGACCGAAAAATGGGATTATATTTCCTCCAGCAAAAGGAGGAAGTGGGCTCTGAGGTTATGTTTTTCTCTGAAGGCTTTTCATTTTCCTCTTCCTTCTCCTCTACAAATGCATGGAACACTTGTAAATGTATCTTTAAGAACTCTGGATTTTATTAGTTTCTGAAATGAACAGTTCCTGAACTCTGGTTATTTGCACACTTCCTCCTCTTAGCAACTAGGTTTCCACAAATGCTCCCTCGCCAGCTTGTGAGAGCAATGACAGCCCTCCCCTCATCTGGCAACTATCCCTGTCCCTCACACCTCACATAAATAAAGTCTAGTGATTAAGCCAAGCCAAAACACATAGACCTCTGTTAGCAACCCAATCAAGAAGGCAAAGCTGTTGCATTTATTACCAGCCACACGAAGAGTCTACGTTTATAACTGAAAGCTGGAAAATTGTACAATATGTGGCTCTCTGTTGACTAGAGGAAAGGAATCTCAAGAGTAACATTACCGGAAAAAACACATGCACGCACAACATTCTATAATCACATCAACTGTTCCCACAATGCTCAAAGCAGATAACATTTCTCTCTAATTGACTTTCAGGTCTAGTGTTGTGCTTACTAGAGCCAAACTTAAAATTTCTCATAGCCTGTTACAAACAAGCCAATTACCGTAAAGTGGTAAAAGCTATATATTTTTGGAGTCAGACTAGAGACAGGAAGGGAGGGCAAAGAAGTGAAGAATACAAAATTACTCTATGGGGAATGAACGATGAATACAACATGAATACATAATTCAGTAAAAGACTTATAGATATTATCAACATATTGGCATATTTCAGTGAGCAGTTCCTTATTTATTTATTTCAGAAATATGCATTGAAGAGATGTACTATAAATTCAAAAAAGCAATACATAACAAGGACAGTACATTTTATTAAAGAAGTTATAATATTCCGACACATATAACGTATCATTTTCTTACTGTCTCTCAATGTGTTCCTTTTGGAGCTCTCCTGATGGCAGCCCTAAATATATATATCACCGTTTTTATAACACTATCGACTTTTACCAACTCCCTTGTGTGTATATATGTATATACTTGTAGCTTCAAAACTGCTTCTTCAATAAGGAAGAAACTAAGTACCAGATATCAGCTTAATATTAATAGGATTTTCTCATTATAATTCTTTATTTTATGGGCATGGCTACTTGTTAGCCATCTTAAATGTGGAGGGGAGAGGCCACAAATAATATAAAACTGCTTCTTCGCTATCACAAGACTGACATATTGTACATATTAAAAATGTGCCATTCACTGTGCCTTTATTTTTTCTCATGCAAATAATTAAATGGGGTTTTTTAAATCTTTATTCACCGTCTTTAATCCCAGACAGTTGTCATCAACGTTGCTGAAATATCTAAACAAGCTTGCATGTATGGTCAGCTGTCTTTCTAAAGCAAACACCTGAAGAGAAAACGGGTTATAATCTTACAGTGCCTTATAGCAGTTTCCTATTTTTATTATTTCTACAGTATTATTATAATTCACTATAATAAAATACAGCATTCTTACAAAACAACACACACTAGC
This sequence comes from Gekko japonicus, assembly GCF_001447785.1. Classification (NCBI taxonomy): domain Eukaryota; kingdom Metazoa; phylum Chordata; class Lepidosauria; order Squamata; family Gekkonidae; genus Gekko; species Gekko japonicus. Next base: position 271,365 of record NW_015174905.1, read on the forward strand.
CAAATGTGAATTTCTTTTAAGAGAAGAGTACTATGTAAATAATTACCTATTTGTGAATTAGGTTTACTGCCAATAAAACAACATCAGCAAAAGAATACAGGGAGCATGATGGGGAAATAAATAAAACTAATATACGTGGACATTTTTTTGGCATAAATAAGGTTTGGTACTCTATGAACCTCACTGTATCTCAAGATACCCTGAAAATGCCTGTTCAAGATAACCATCAGAGTTTAGGCTGTTATCTACAAGAACTGGACCGTTCTTCTAGATTTTTTAACTTCATTCCTAAGGAGACCTGTAGGGCTGAATCCCTTCAAGCTTTCATGAAAGACACTTCGGGCTCTGACACTTAGGGAAGTGTAGTTCTGTTGCCAATATGAAATCTTTAATTGCACTGCATCGCCTTGAGAAACACATACTTGCTATTTAATGCTTTGGCTCATCTACGTATTGCCACCATGATAAGGGTACAGCTTATGACTGTCCAGTGGCTCTACGGAAAAGCACTGTGTTTAAGGTGGTATGAATGTTCTGAGATACTTGATTATGCATTCTTCAAATGATGAACCTGTAAATGTGAACTGACCAAAGGCCTCCAGCAACCCCTTAGGGTTGATTCATGCGATGATCTTGATGCCTGTTTCCCAACCAGGCTGAACACTTCTTTCATGATCTTCTGTGAACTTAACTGTACTGATCGGAAAAGAAAATACTTCACCACAAACCCAAATAACCAATGTGACTTCATCATAAATTTCTCTGTGTTAGACCACTGACACACATGTTTTAGCAACCTGGGCACTTGGCAACAGACACAGGGAAGACATTTTCAAACTAGAGGGAACATGTTCAAATCCTCCATTCCAAGGGTGTGTGGAGAAGCAGCAGCCAGGATTTAATTGCAGGCAGGTGAAGGCTTTTTTGTTTCATCCTGCTTTCCCTTGAATGCCCCTCCTTTCTAACCAGGTTTTAAATTGTTAGCCACCTTGGTGGCCCTTGTAAGGGCAGACAGGCAGGTTATAAATTTTGTAAATAAATACAGCACAAGGTGGAAACAGAATGTGTGTTATCAGTCATATAGAACTTCTACACCAATTCCTTTACAGTATTTATTTTGACAAGTTTTGCTCTTTCTAGTATTTTGGTAGCAGTCTGCTTTTTGCAGGTGACAAAAAAGTTTTAAAAGTAAAATGAATGATTAGCTAGGCCATATCAGTTTAGGAACACTCTTATGTGACAACATGATTTCAAGTACTGGCCAACAAGTTCCTTTTTAAATTTGAAATATGGAAAATGTCTTCCCAGAAGGTTTGTTTTACCAGACAAGCAGACACATTCCACACACGACTGAATAACAGTTGAAATAAATAACATGTTCTGTAGTCCAGGTTAACCTGAATTGGAACTCAGGGTAAGGAGGACTGCAGTAATCAATAATTCAATAGGGTGCTCCTTCTAAAAGCTTAAGTGGAATTGTCTAATTAAAAAAATGCTAATGAGAAGGTATAGCCTTTCCTCTTCTAAGACCCATATCTTATTCCTTCTTATAGGGAGACAATACGAGTTCACTACATACCTCTCTGGTATGAATAAAATATTTGGTCTGCTATTAAACACATGCAAAAGAACTTCATCAAGAACAGGCTGTCTGAAGGGCAGTTGAACAAACCCAAATTTTGTAAGATATGTCTATTGTCAGCCTTATGAAGGAAGGCCCAAGTTCTTAAAGAATCACAAATATATTTTAAAGTGCTTACTGACAGACGTACAAATTAAATTACACGTCATTTCTCTTTCCTCCAAGAAGTTTAGGGACCTGTACATAATGCCCTATCCCTTATCTCCACAACAACCTTATTAGGAACATGAGGCTGAGCAATGAGTGATGTACCCAAGATCACCTGGTGAACCAGGCTGCCAACAGACCTGGAGAAAAAGGTCGTGCCCATTTAATTAGGCTTAATATGTGGAAATGGACAGAAGTTTTTCCTGGCATGGAGGTAAATAACATCCAATTAAAGCTCTATTAACAAGGGCATGACATTTTTTTTCTCTCTCCAGGCAACCCTAACAATGAATGGACATCTGAACCTAGGTCTCCCAAACCTTAGAGAATTATTCTTACCGCATACCACTCAGCTTCTCAGTTCTAAAAATATGGTGTCTAATGAACTTTTCTTCTCACACAGTGGGCAAATAAATTCAGAAGAGCTCCAAACTAAAAATATGTGACTATTATTCTCAAAATTAGGATCAATTTGAAATAAATTAGTATGCAACTGGGAATACTTGGGCCAAAATTGATCCTCCAGTAAAGAGGTGTAGCGATAAAGAGGTGTAGGCAACAGCGCCTATGACTACACATCTTGCAACAATCCACTGTAGGAGTTAGAGCTTCTTCAAGTATCCCTCTGGGAAATCTGTTTGGTATCCAAGGAAATCAGGAACCAATGAAGTTTTCCTTATATAATCAACAACTGTAATACAGTACTGATCTATAATCATTCTGCTTTTCCATCTATGAAGCTGTGCCTAGTTGAACAGACATTCATTCAACTTATTGAATGATTATCCTAACATGGAAAAGTACAGTTTGATCTCCTTCTTTTACCACAGCACTCAAAGATGCAGCCAGCCTACTAGGCCAGGGGTGGCCAAACTTGCTTAACGCAAGAGCCACATAGAATAAATGTCAGATGTTTGAGAGTCGCAAGACATGAACGCATGTGTTTTTAATTGAAAAATATGCAAATTTGCATATTAAATCAAAGAGACAAATGCCTCCTCTGAGTCAAGCCAGTCTGCTAGTGTGGCAGGGCTCAGAGAGCACGTTTAACTTTAGACAGGGAGAGAGGGAAGAAAGATAAGTGGAAAGAAAGAAAGTGGAAAGAAAGCAAATAGATGGGGGGGGGAGATAAAACAACTTTAACTTTAAATGTGTCCTTCAAGCCTCCCAACGCCCCCATGCCGGCTGGATTGGCTCGGAGAAAGGATTTAAAGAGGCAAATGCCTTTCCCAAGCCAGCTGGCGGTGTGTGTGTGCTTTGAGAACGCATTTAAAGTTGCTTTCTTTCTCTGCTCCCCCCCACACACCTCAAGCCTACCCAGGGAGGGGAACACTGGCTGGGGAAGGGAAGACCGATCGGGGAGGCATGCCTCCCCTTCGCTTCCCCAGCTGCCCTGTCAGGAGCCACACAATATGTGTGAAAGAGCCACATGCGGCTCCCGAGCCACAGTTTGGCCACCCCTGTACTAGGCTCAAAGCACAGTGCTTTTTAAGCATTTCGATTTATTGAATCCTTAAGGACCCTCTTGCAAAGCATCTCTACTTTATCTTCCCTAACACAAAATAATCCTACATCAGTTTAGAGTGAACAAGTTTGTTTTTTTCATGTTCAGTGTTTAAAAATATAGAACATCTGAGCTGTATTACATGGTCATTTTGTACATTATGCAGAGACAAATCCAAATTCGCCATCGTCTCCCAGAGTCTCTCCTGCCAGACTTACCCCAGTCAACCCCCTCTCTCCTGGCCTCGCAACAGAGTCATGACCCACTATTGGTCCCGGCCTATAATTTGAGAACCACTGCTTTAGCAGATGACAAGCCCATTTACTAACCTGTTCTATGCCTATTTACATGACCTAGGAAACTTGCTAGATAATGGTATCAGACCTGTTCTGACCCATACTAAAATGATTGTGTAATTGCTTTACAGTGCATCCAAGCTGCCATTTTTTTTAATGCACAACTTGGCCACAGTCCAGCTTTAGCCTCAGGCAGTGAGTTGCATGTAACAGCTTCTTTCCCCCAAATGTAGCTATACATAAGAACATAAGAACAGCCTTGCTGGATCAGACCTGTGGTCCATCTAGGTCCAGCATCCTGTCTTACACAGTGACCAGCCAGTTACTCTGTAAGCCCAACAACAAGGTACAGAAGCTGAGGCCTTCCCCTCATGTTGCCTCCTGCCACTGGTGCTCAAAGAAAGGTTTACTGCCTCTGAATGTGGAGGTTCTCTTCAGCCACTGTGGCTAGTAGCCACTGATATACCTATCCATCATGAACCTGTCTAAGTTCCTTTTAAAGCTATCTATGTCGGTGGCTACCACTACATACTTTAGCAGCAAATTCCACACTTTAATCATTCACTGAGTAAAGTAGTATTTCCTTTTGTTTATCCTGAACCTGCTGCCCATCAACATCATTGGATGCCCTCACATTCTTGTATTTTGGGAGAGGGAGGAAAAAGTACTCTCTGTCCGCTCTCTCTATTCCATACATAATTTTATAGATCTTCCCATTTATTTATTTACATCCCTACTTACCTACACACACAAAAGACACATCCACCAAGATCACCAAGACCAAGGTACTATAATAAAAGTACATCTCCAGATATGTGTTGGTAGAGAAGACTGCTTTTATAACTTGGATAGTGGGAGATTTTAATGAACCCTAGTATAAGTAAAATGTCCACTGGGAAAAACAAATACGATAAGCTCTAGACCCAGTATTAACATCTTGCAAACAAATGCAGTCCACATATGATCAACCGCTTGCTAAAATAATCTAAGAAGGGACCTGCAGCTAAGATTTAAAAAGGAGCTTTTTACTTGTTTCCCGCATATCTTTGTATGCTTGGGGGGGGGGGATGAGCAGCAGCACAACAGCCACATAGTCCTTCACTGCATCAAGCCCCTTTAGCAGCCAGGAAGTGTCTCATCAACCCATCCAGGTAAATTAATTAATGCATTCTCAATTGGAAGAAAAACCGAACAGTCTATGGGCTTTTCCACCCGAATTCACAATGATCAGTCTAGCAGGAGCATTTTACGGGACGATACTGGAGATGGATTCAGCTGAAAACTCTTTTACAGACGAGTCTACATTCGCTACCCAACAGAACTCAAGGAGTTGTAATACCAGGCCAGGCCACAGTAGACCATGCTAATCACTCAACATTACTAGGATGTCCAAAGAAAAAGACTGTAGTGGATTGTGGGCTTACACTAGAAATTTCTAATGTACTCCTTGCTCTAGAAATTGAAGGATTCACACGAGACATGATCTCTTGAGGGTAGAGGAATCTGTCTGCCACTTAAAAGCAGCAAGAGTTTATTTATACACATTCTCCCCCACACACACACCGTGAGGTGAGGCTGTTGGCTTGCACGTACAGAAACGGGGGGAAACAGATACGTAGACAGAATGCCTAAAATGCTTGCACAGTATCTTAAGACTTACTTGCAGTTTCAGGATGTGCAAAAGTCAGGACTCTTAGTGTACCAAAGTCACTGATCAACCCTATGTTTACAGTGTCTGGATGTGGCTTAGAACCAGGACTGGCATGCCATATCGCTGATCCTTACCCACAAGAAATGTCTCATGTATTCCTTTCAGCTGGCAGCGCTCTACACTGCAAACTTATATATCAATTTAAGTGTCAAAACTACTCCAAAGAATCCTGGAATCAGTAGTATAGTGAGGATGTTAAGAAGTCAATTTAAAAAGGAGCTTTTTACTTGTTTCCCGCATATCTTTGTATGCTTGGGGGGGGGGATGAGCAGCAGCACAACAGCCACATAGTCCTTCACTGCATCAAGCCCCTTTAGCAGCCAGGAAGTGTCTCATCAACCCATCCAGGTAAATTAATTAATGCATTCTCAATTGGAAGAAAAACCGAACAGTCTATGGGCTTTTCCACCCGAATTCACAATGATCAGTCTAGCAGGAGCATTTTACGGGACGATACTGGAGATGGATTCAGCTGAAAACTCTTTTACAGACGAGTCTACATTCGCTACCCAACAGAACTCAAGGAGTTGTAATACCAGGCCAGGCCACAGTAGACCATGCTAATCACTCAACATTACTAGGATGTCCAAAGAAAAAGACTGTAGTGGATTGTGGGCTTACACTAGAAATTTCTAATGTACTCCTTGCTCTAGAAATTGAAGGATTCACACGAGACATGATCTCTTGAGGGTAGAGGAATCTGTCTGCCACTTAAAAGCAGCAAGAGTTTATTTATACACATTCTCCCCCACACACACACCGTGAGGTGAGGCTGTTGGCTTGCACGTACAGAAACGGGGGGAAACAGATACGTAGACAGAATGCCTAAAATGCTTGCACAGTATCTTAAGACTTACTTGCAGTTTCAGGATGTGCAAAAGTCAGGACTCTTAGTGTACCAAAGTCACTGATCAACCCTATGTTTACAGTGTCTGGATGTGGCTTAGAACCAGGACTGGCATGCCATATCGCTGATCCTTACCCACAAGAAATGTCTCATGTATTCCTTTCAGCTGGCAGCGCTCTACACTGCAAACTTATATATCAATTTAAGTGTCAAAACTACTCCAAAGAATCCTGGAATCAGTAGTATAGTGAGGATGTTAAGAAGTCACTGTTAGTGATACATAGCCCTGTTCACAGAACTAACGTTTCTCTTACCACTGTTGTTAAAAAGGTTCCAACTATGTAGGTTTATGTGAACTGGCAAAATTCAGTTGGAAAGTGCATTGATTGAAAGTGGATTATTTAGTGTGTGTAATCGCAGCCTTTTATCACTTTTTCAGAATATGGAATCAATGGCTTCACAGCTTCAGGCTTGAAGGACCACTTTTGTTGTACGAACTCACGTAGCAACTCTTTTCCACACGTTTTTATCCCTCTTTATGGGGTACATTCTACTGCAGCCTTTACTTGGGAGTTCTCACTTCCAGAGTCTGCTAACCTTCCCAAAAACAGAGCGGTTTAGGAGGGCATTCAGGACCCGTAAAGTAGCAGTCGGTGGGTAAACTGAGTAGCTGTTTCTCAGCTGAGAAACTGCAGATTTATATGCGCACACTTAGTGATTGTGTGATGATTTATTGTTTTGGTTTTCTAGTTTGTACAGTTGCTTGGTTGGACTGACCTCTATCTATATTTTTCCATGGACTGCTTTTAGTTGATGACGCTTTTATCAAGTCACTATTGACTCTCAGAAACTATTGTTTGTCACCAAACAAAAGGAGAAAATTTAATTGGATTGTTGCTATTAAACTCAAGCACCTCAAAACCAAAAGACTTCATGCTCAAACAATGCCCCACTGAGGCAAACACAAATAACTCATCGGACAAATTCATAATGGATATATTACTCGATTCCTATTAGCTGTGATAGGAAACTGTTTGGAAACTGTATCTAGTTCCAGAGTGAGGATCAAACATCTGCACAATGAGGCCAGGAAAAGAAGCAGGGGTGCTTGTATAAATCCGGGGCAACTCCCAGGGCTTGCAGAAAAATTGTCATTAAAAAAAAAGAAGAATAAAAGAAAAGAATACATTTTTTTTTAATCCTGATGTAATCTCATGAGATCTTGGCATCCATTTTGGATTATCTAAGCAATCACATACAATAGCCTGTGGTTACCTAGGTAATGCAAAAAGAATGCTACAGAGGAACAGGCAGGCAGGAAATAAGGAAAATACGGGGGAAGGAACCAAAGTCACCATGGAGGGAGCAAAGGAAGCAGTAATGGGAGAAGCTCCAAGAGGGAGGAAAAGAAGGAAGAACTGGAGGAAAAGTAGCCGATAGGGGAGAACTGAGAAAGGAGAGAGAGAAGGAAGCAAGGAAGAGGAAGAAGCTGCAGGGGCTATAAGGGGAAAGGAAGGCTGAAATAACATGCAGAGAAGGACCAGCTTGGGGGGGGGGCAACATTTCTCCCACACACACACGCAATGAGTTCTTGCACTTTTACCTCTGAATACCAGTTGATAGAAGGCAACTATGGAAAAAAGCTTGGGCCTGTGTGCCCCTATGCGAGTCTTCCAAGGAATCTGTTTGTCCACCTTGGGGGGGATAAAAGGTATTAGCCTGGATGACTCTGTAGTCTGATCCAGCAAGGCTGCTCCCAAGTTTATTCCCTTCCCTTCCAGGGCACAGGTGAACTTGCTCTTAAATCTCTCCCTGCATAAATCTCTCATGAGGTCTTTGCCACACATATCCTTTGACATTCACACAGTCTTCTTTATCCCAGTCACACAGGACTCCTTTGCTTCAACTGTCAGCAATTTCTCCCCATGAATGATCTCAGCCATTCTATTAATTCATTACCAATAATCCCCTCAAGCCTCACAGTACAGGCCACATATAAACTGTTTGTAGCTAAGATCCATTCCACGAACTACGGGACACAGCAGCACACAAGCATCTGAAAAAATATATATATATTTTGCCCACTACTTCAATATGAACAGAGCCTGAATGGTAACTTGGAAGTTATTTTTCCCCACTAGTGGTTTACTGCTCAGATTAGGAACCAAAAACCAGAAGGAACAGTTCCATGGCAGATCAGACCAAAGTTTCACCTAGACCAGCATTCTGTTTCCAAGAGTAGCCAGTCTGTGGGAGGCTTATTAGCAAGGCAGGAAGGAAACAGTCTTTGTCTCCAGTCCCCATCAACAGAATTGCATTGTCACCTGGCTGCACTACAGATAAGGGCATAACCATAACTCACAGTCGCTGGTGGAGTCATAGCAGCACGCAGCTTGGTCTTAAAACATAGGACTGGAAGAACAGGGGATTGCACTGCAGGCATATTCTACACAGCAGTTTCACGAGTAACATTAATAATGCCCAAAGTCTTTCTGACACCGTAAATTATCAATGCAACATACAAAATGGAACCAAGCAACTCCTGAATCAAATAGTCTAACCTGTGATCTTCCACAGGAATGTTATAAATTCTGCAAGACGATTCCAGAATTTACTGGCTCTTGGAAAACGCCCTTAGCGACTGGGGTATTTTCGCACTGTACTAAACAGTCTCAGTGGTGTCATCTGTATCCAAATGTAAACAGCAGAACAGAGCCCTTTTTAAAGGGAATCTAGCCAGCAACATCTGAATGTTTTTACATAATACTTGGTTGTATTACATACACTTTGGCTGTGGTATACATTCTATTCCTCCTTTAAATCTTCGCCATTATTAACAGCATTTATAGGGCCAAACTACACACACCACAGGGAATCTGATTAAGGACCCCCTCAAATGACCTTTAGCTTTAAAAAGCCATTCTCGAACCCCGACAGGAATTGAGGCTGCAATGCTGAATAAGGTGGAATATAACTCTTTGCAGGGAAAGTGGTCCCAAGGGCCTCTTTAAGACCTGCTAGGGTGAAAAAAGACAGGAACAATGCAGGTGCCAGTCTTTCTTTGCCCCTACAGTGACTAAAACATTCTCAGGGCCCCAGTTTCGGTCACAGAAACAACAGAAGGACACAGTTTAAATTTAAAACAAACAAACAAACAATGCTTCTCAGAACTATTGCCCCACATTGTGGCCATTTCTTGAGGAACATAACTGTCACCAACAGAATGCAATGCTTCCATCATGTATTAAATCAATACTCAAATCAGATATGCACCCAAGACAAAGGGTGCTTTTTTTGTCATGTGAAAAAACACCCAGTGAGTTGGGGGTGAGCCATGACAATTATTCCAAATTAATTAAACTTAAATCTGTGGTCTTTTTCTTTATGGCTTTAAGAGCAAAAATAAAGAGGACAGAAATCAGTACTGTCCCCAGCAAATGCAAGGTTGAGCTGCAGCTCTTCCCAAATATAATTCTTTCCCACGTAACACAAGTACAAAAGGTGAATACAAATAATCATTGGCCAAATGCTAATTTACCACCACATGCAAATAACCACTCTTTTCTCCTGCAGATGTTGCCACACATCTCTTCACCCTTCCAAAATAATCCAGGGAATGAGGGAAATTGCAAAATGGTACAAGTGGTGAAGCCAGCCTGTTTACCATACATAGTCAGTGGTAAACAGTACCTACTTCACAAGTGCAGGAGAACAAAGTGGCGGAAAGTTCAGAAGTCGAATGCACGATGCTTTATCAGACACAATGGCAGGATCCCATTTTGGAATGTTCCCCTATGTCAAAGCTTCCCTGCAAACAGAAAGCCAGCAAAATGAGAGAAGAAACGTGAGAACCTTTCTTCTTGATGAACTAGCTTTCTATTGGTAAGAAGGTGGAATGCACAACCTGCAATCTACCCCTGCGCAGTGTAAATAGCCACTTGTGTTCCTATTTCACCTCCTCAGAGTAGCGGAAGATCCCACATTTGGAAACTGGAATGCTTCCCTAAAGGAAAAAGTTCCCAGCAAACAGAGAACTAACACAGCAAGCAAAGAAAGGGCCACCATCCAACCCCAGGAAGCGTTCTGGAGAACCAGAAAGCTTTTGGTGTCATCGTGGTTGCTCCCAATAAAACGTACTATCCACACACACACAAAAAAAGTACTACCTTGTTGTTGGATAGCGGCTTGGAGTTCCTTAAGCAAGGCTGGGATCCACCGCAAACAGCACGAAGCCGAAGACAGCGCTCCCTTCTACCACCTCGCCCAACAGTCTGCACGACCCCGCTCTCCAGTAAGCGCTCATCGGAATTCCCCACCCCACAATGTAACCCCCCATCCCCAAGGCAAAAAAGCCTGCGGCTCCTGAGGACGGGTCGTACGTACGCCCCACACCTTCCCCACTTGCCTGGGCGCTGAGGCTTCCTCGGCGTCGGGCGCGCCCTCCTCGCCGATGTCGGGCAAGGTGAAGAAGAGCAGCTGCTTCCCCGCCGGCGCCGCCCAAGCCCCCGGCTCCCTGGGCAAAGGCGGCGCAGCCAAGCGCGGGGAGCTGTTGCCGACGGGCTTGGCCCCAGGGCCAGCGCCGGGAAACGTCCGAGCCGCGGCGGGGACAGCCGAGCCCCCTGCGGGCGCCGCCGAGGCAGCGCTGCGGCCGGGCAAAGGAGGGCACGGGGAGGGAGGGAGGAGCAGCAGCGACTTGGGCGGCGAGGCGCCGGCGGGCGAGAAAGGGGGCGAGGAGGAGGACGCCGACGACGAAGCGGGGGGCTTGAAGAGTTTGGCGAACACGGTGCCGAGGTCCAGCACGGCCACTTTCATGGTGCCGGCCCCGAGAGCCTGCCGCGGGGTCTCTTCTCTTCTGGCCGCCCGCTCGCCCAGCGCCTTCTTTCCGCTGTGGCGCAAGACGCGACGGCCGGCCGCAGGCGAGAGGGTGCGCTCTGGTTGCCTGGGCCTGCCCTTCCAGGTGCCCGCGCAGAGGGAGGCGGCGGCGGTGGTTGCTACGCTAAACAAAAACGGAGCCAGGCGCAGGCATTGGTGGGCACTTAGCAGCAGCTACTGCCGCTGCTGCTGCTGGGGCCGTTAGGAAGGAGGCAGGCGAAGGGGCGCGCGCAATGGGGCCCCTCCTGGTCACGAGACTGGAAACCGGCGGACTTTCGCCTGGCGCTGGGTTCTCCTCTCGCCTGCCCCGGCAAGGGCAGACATGAGAGGCGCTTCCCACATGGCATTGTATACAAACACACAAGCGCACGCGCAGCCCGATCCCGGCACGTTTTCACATGGAAGGAAAGACCTGCAGAGCCTAATGAGATTACAGCCCAGATCTCACAACGAGCCGACGAGGAGCTAAAGGTTCTTACGCATACCAGTTCAAGACTGCAGGCGGGGGTTCACGTGACTGGACGAGTCTGCGAAAATCCCCCCCAAAAAAATACTGTGGAGGAGAAGTGCTCTAGCCTGTCTTCTCTGGCTGCCTTGCTAGCTTTCTCCATGCAGGATAGTTTTTCTTGTGTGGAGGAACATCTACTGATGTAAGTGTTCGACTGCAGTTTGAGGTGGTTGAGTTTTATCACCTTATTTGCCTGTATGAAACTAGGGCTCAGTTGCACTCGTGTAAGTGTGCAGAGGATTGCAGCTTTTAAAACCCTAACACTGGAAAGAAGTTTTGTGGCCAAGTTTTGTATACTGTGAGTATTGTATTTATTGTCGTTGTCATCATCACAAACAAATAGAAAAGACTCAAAAGAGCAAGAGTCCAGTAGCACTGTAAACACTAACTCTTGCTCTTTTCTACTGCTACAGACAGATTAACACAGCTACCCATCTTCCTCTCAACCATGTGTGCATAGGATTGCCAAAAGCTCATAACTGTACCATAATGTGTGAAGGAGCTCTGTGGGATTTGTTACACTGGAATATAGCTCTTTCTCACAGAGCTAGGACATGTTTCCCAGAGATATTACCTGTTTTCGGTAGGTAGGTAGGTAGGTAGGTAGGTAGGTAGGTAGGTAGGTAGGTAGGTAGGAAGGAAGGAAGGAAGGAAGGAAGGAAGGAAGGAAGGAAGGAAGGAAGGAAGGACTTCCATTCAACAAAACACATGGCAATCTCTAAATGGGTTGTATATTACTTCTTACAAAGCACATGCAGGCTAATTAATCAAAATTCAACCTCTCATCTGTGTTCTTTAAAACATACTACCGTAATTCCCAATATTCAGTAATAATTTCAAATGCTTGGGTCTAAGTATTGGTTGTTTTTATTAATTTCAAATGCTTGGGTCTAAGTATTGCTTATTTCTATAGTGACTATCATGAGATAGTGACAGGAAAGAGTCACAAAGCAGATATGTACCTAACAGGGATGTGATCCATAGTTTTGCCAAACAGGATGGCAAGTATTACTGAATTAAATGAGACAACATATCTTGACATGTTTTGGTTTAAGTATGTGGTTGTAATCCATTTGTTGTGGGCGAGTTTTAGAATGCTGGGAGAAACAAATCACCAGAAGTAAATGGGATACCAATAGAGTTATTTCATCAATCCATCAAAACCTTAAAAAAATGGTGCCAACAAATAGCTACACTGAAGCCTCTGAGTATGGCAGACAATCCCTTCCCCAATAATTTATCACTGTATGCTTTCAAAAGTCCCCTAATTTTAAATAAGATTTATTATGCAGCAGAACTGGGAGAGTTTACTGTTTGAAAAATACAAGCGTAAACACTGTTGGTCATGCAAATCTAGTTGTTCAGTTCTTTGTATCCAGGCCATTATTTTACGGCAGGGACTTCACAAATCATCCGTTAACTAGTTGAATCTGTAATTTACCTGGGGAAAACTTGGCATTACACATGAAAACACGTGTATACTATTGGTATATCAAAATTGGTATTGTCTACTCTGACTGGCCACAGCTCTTCTGGGTCTCGGAGGTTTTTCACATTACCTACTTATCTGATTATTTTAACTGGAGATGCCAAGGATTGAACCTGCAACCTTCTGCATACCAAGCAGATGTTCTACTGCCAAACTACAGCCCTTCCTGGCCATGACACATGAACATGAATAATTACCAGTTACCCCCCTGAAGCCTTCTCATCTTTCATGGCTTAAACTAGATGGGAGAATTTGTCACTTGGTCTGAAAAGATCCGAAAGGTGAGATGAGAACATCACAATGAACATAATCCAATTACTGTAATTAAGGAATCATCACATACCAGTTCATCTGTAAACAACATCCTTTATTTTCACTTTAGGTCTTTTGTTAACTACCCTTTAGGCTACAATTTCACGCATGTAAAACTGCTTCTGTATATTTATTTTCATCCTAAATTTTTATACTTTCCAAAAAGATATCTTTTAAAAATCAAGTTTTATTTATATTTACAGCTGATCTGTTTCTCAAGCAGGCATGAAACTCTTACAATGTTTTGCATATATGCACAAATTGGGCCAACATTGGGAAATGGCATCCTCAGTCACTAACCAAGCCTATCCGAACTATAAATGCTGGATTGATCTCCCATTTCCCAAAGTGTGTGGTTGCGGTGGAGAAAACAGAGCATGAGATCATCCCAGAGTTTCCCACAAAACTGCAAGTCATCTGGCGCAATCTCCCATTTCCTAGTAATAGAAACAGTTAAGAGGGGAGAGCAGTGAATCCTTTACACTCCTTTCACACTTCCCAGTACCAACAGGACTACAATGAAGTACAAAAAAAGCTCACAATTTACTACCCGAATTTCAGTGGGTAGCAAGTCTTGGGAACAACTTTTCTCTGCCTCTGCCTGAAAGCTTGATGAGTCACAACTCGATACTGAGACAATGGTTTAAATTGGCTCTGACTTCATATGTACTTTTTGCGCATTCCTGGTGGTAAAGTGTGGAATTAAACGTAGTCACTGAAATGAAGCGTACAATCAGTATTCTAAATATTTATTTATTTTATTTATTATTCACACTTCTATCCCGCCCTCCCCGAAGGCTCAGGGCGGCTAACATGCATTGCTAAATAAAACAATAAAAACAGTACAAAGTATTAAAAGTACATCACAATTGATAGACAATTTTGGTGCTCCTCTGAACCACATAAGGTTACACTTTCTAAAAACAAGATGGCCGTCCCCTAAACGTCCCCTTCTTGCCCATGATGCAAAAATTATGGGGCGTTGGTGGTACATGCCCAATGCTTACTTTGGCCACTGCCATGGGACGTCAGCCTTTCTCTTCCTGACAGAAATATGAAGACAAGTATGGAGGCAGTATTGCATGCAATTGTTCACTAAGAACTAAATCTGCATCCAAATTCTTGTAGTCATGCTGGTAAGTACACCAACAGTGAGATGACTGACAGGAACTTATATGATATAAAACAAACAACTTTATTTTGAATATTATACTTCCTATACTTTGTAAAAATCTCAAATTGAACCTTTAAATATTGTGCACTCACAGAAAGGATTTTTTCACAATGGGGAGGGCAGGGGCAAGGATTGTGCCATTTACCCATCATGCTGTGTCTACAACAGTCCTCATATTTGTGGATAGAAATTTTAAACAATGCCATGAGACAAACGTTAATTCATAGTAACGAGTCTTGTGAGAAACGAAAAGATGTGTTGAGGCAATTGACGTACACTGGTGATTACAGTCCATTAGATGCATTAATTATATCTTTCTGCATCAGATAAAGTGGGTCCATGAATGCTTAGGCCACAATAAACTTGTTAGTGGTTATGATGCCCCAAGGCTCCTTTTTTTTTGCTTTAATAGATTATTGCCACAATTGGAATTTACTTAACACTACACCTCTTACAACAACTTAATTCAAAATGGCTGCTGCCTTAAAGGTTAGCTCTGCACTGGTATTCCCTAGAACTGTGTCCCTTCATGTATGTATATTACTATCCTTGCTGATTGTACGAACTGGAGCTCAGACATTATCCATCCCGCATTTTGCTACTATGACCAGTGCGAAATGGAAGTTGACATCTTATTATCTTTGAATCTTTTTGACAGGCTAATTTCAGAAATAGTTGAGGATTCTAATCCATTTAATGCTTTAAAATCATTTGGGGACCTCTTCATGCCCATCATATGTGCTCTCCTGCTTTCTTTGGCTTTACATATCTTAAGTCCTGCTGTCTGTATATAGATTTCTTGACTATCCCAGCTTATAGAAGAGCTTTCTTTTTAGGTAGGTTCAAAGCACTACCTACTGCTGCCTTGAGTGGGTGCTACACTAAAAAGCCCTGCTCTGAGCATCTATGTGGCTGCAGATCTGGCTCCGTTGAAACCATTCAGCATGTCCTTTTTTCTGCCAAAGATATAAGCATCTAAGAATACAGTTTACTGATCTGTTAGTTTCCAACACAGACTTGCTTCAACTCTTGCTTGGTGGATCTGACCCAGCCATTACCGTTCCAGTAGTGAAATTTATCCTGGTCTTGTTTGGATATAAGAAAGAGGAGCTGAATGTAAAGAATCTCTTAATAAGCAAAGTACAGTAAATAAAATAATTAAAAGGGCAAATAAGGAATAAGAATTGTAAATCTGGAAAATTAGGTATTATTCAGTATGTTTTATTGACCGTAATAAACATAGCATTGCCTGAGATAAGTGGAGTATAAATCACATCGAAAATGGATTAGCTTATAGCTAAGTTGTTAGCTGTTGGTCTTGTGACTTTTGTCCTGGTTAAATTTTTTCTGATGATATTTAGTAATATTTTATAATGTAAATAAATGTAAAGTAAAGGTAAAGGTAAAGGTTCCCTTGCTCGAAAGCCAGTCGAATCCGACTCTAGGGTTGCGGTGCTTATCTCCGTTTCAAAGCCGAAGAGCCAGCGCTGTCCGAAGACGTTTCCGTGGTCATGTGGCCGGCATGACTAAACACCAAGGCGCACGGAACGCTGTTACCTTCCCAACGAAGTGGTCCCTATTTATCTACTTGCAATTTCTTGCTTTCGAACTGCTAGGTTGGCAGGAGCTGGAACTAGAGACAGGAGCTCACCCTGTCTTGCGGCACCCGGGTCTTGAACCACTGAACTACTGACCTTCCACAGCCTGCAGTTCAGCGTCTTAACCACTTGAGCCACCGCAGCTCCAAATAAATGTAAAGTAAAGGTAAAAGTTTCCCTTGCTCGAAAGCCAGTCGAATCCGACTCTAGGGGGCAGTACTCATCTCCGTGTCCAAGCCAAAGAGCCAGCACTGTCTGAAGACGTTTCCATGGTCATGTGGCCGGCATGACTAAACACCAAGGCGCACGGAACGCTGTTACCTTCCCACCAAAGCAGTATCTATTTATCTACTTGCAATTTCTTGCTTTCAAACTTCTAGGTTGGCAGGAGCTGGGGCCAGGGATGGGAGTTCACTCTATCATGCGGCACTAGGGTCTCGAACTGCCAGACTACAGACTTTCCAGTCTGCAGCTCAGCATCTTAACCTCTGAGCCACCACGACCCCTATAATCTAAATACTGTACTGTAATTATGTATCTTGTATCTTTTTCCATTTGCTTATGACTATTTGGTCTGTGAGCATTAATAAATTCAGGGGGGGGAATGACATTGCCGTTATGCCTCATTCTCTACGAGAAGGGATGAGAGAAAAGGACACACAGATCATGCTGTACATGTGGAAGGGTGGCTTTTTCCAGTCAGGGTGGTCCCTTTCAATGGGTAAAAAGGATCCCAGTTACAGACTTTGACTTTTTCAGAACTTCTTTTCGTTCCTAGCATGGTAATAGGTCTCAGCTCTCATCCTGTTGGGAATGTGACAGGATAAAAGCTTCTCATCTTTCCCTGTGGCCCAGGCAGGAGTGGAGGGGGGGTAGAAGGCATAGCAAGGGGGTGTTCTCTCTGCCCTCTAGTACAATTTAGAACTTTCTGAGGGCCAAAAAGACCCTCTGTGACATCTTCCTCCAATGCTGTTCTCAATTAGCCAATAGGATGGGTAAAAAAAATGGTGCTGGGGGGAAGGGTTGGATACTCATTCCCCGAGCATTTCTTCCCCGATCATATTAGCTGCTTCCTGAGGCAACTTTTTGAAATAAAAACACACATGCACACACATACACAAACCGGATTTCATAACATACCTACTCTATAATATTCTACTTATTTGTGTTATTTAAAACATGTATAATCCTGCCTTTCTCCCGGTAAACTGGGACTCATGAACAATAATAAAAGCAGTATCAAAAACAGACCAAAGAGCAACAAAATTAAAACCACAATCAGAAAAAAGCTTTCAAATTCAAGGCACCCAACCAAGCAATCATCCGGAGGAGCCAAAGTCTCTAAAAGTAAAAGCCATCTAAAAGTGCAGAAGAAACTAAAACCTTCTGGTTTCCTCCAGAAGACTATTTCCGTAACAGCCACAGAAAAAAGCTCACAAGCAGAAAACAGTAGTATGTACAGGTGTGTGGGCCATATCCATTTTGGCCTGGAGTCAGTTAATGCCATTCATTATTTTTTATTTGATGGCACAGTAAAAAAATTCCTGAGAGATGGTTGTAATTTTTCTCTCTCTCCAAATCATAATTTTGGGATAGCATTTTGACTTTTGAAATGCAAAATCCAAAATAGTTCAACACAGCCTTTAAAAAACGCTTTAAAAATTTCACCATATCCGACTGCTAGATTTAAGTGCTGACTTTAACTGCTGGTAAAATGCACTGACTCGTTCATTTTGTGCTGGCCACTCCAAGATACAGCGAGATTTGAACATGGCTCTTCGTAAATAAAGAGCACTATTCAGTTTATAATCAGGAATGTCATGTTGAAAAATCAGTATGATGGAATCTCGACTTTGTTCAATAGCTTGCTGTATGGCATGATGTACCTTGAACCTATAAACGAAAGGAGTGCAATTGTTTTAGTGCATTCAGTGTTTCACCTGCTTTATAAAGGGGACTCTAAAAAAATGTTTTAAATACCCAGATGATTTACTGATGATTGATTTTTTTTATGTTGTGATACATCCTGGGCAGTCTTTTGTGGAGAGGAGACAAAGAAAGTAACAAATATTAAGGTCCTGTCCTTGTTGCTTACATTATTCTGTAATGCCCCATTTATAGTGATGGCACAATGTGAGCCTGCCCATCAGTTAAGGACCAGCCAACATAGGCTTCTGAGAGTTCCATCTTTCCACCAAATCAAGTTATAGCGTTTTCAACTATGGCTCTGACCCCCTGGAATTCTCATCCATAGGAGGTTAGCAGAGAAATTTCTTATTCTGATTACTGCTTAACTGAACAATTTTATGTACCCTTACAAGATGAGGTACATAACATTGGGCTGACATTGTTGTAACTATAATTTATTCATTTTTAGCATTTTATTTTCAGTTTTATTGATTACTATATATTGATTGTCATGAATTGAAATATTAAAAAATACAATCTCAGATTTAAATGAATCAAATAATTTAACAGTTTCGCACAGATCTTGCAAGGCTAGTTCTAACAATGCAAATTTGGTCAGCACACGGACAATTTGGAGTCTTAGTTGGTACAGTACAACCTTATCATTACTTGTTCCCGCTCACAGTAAACCACAAATGTAAGTTCTAATTCAACATATATAATGGAGGAGGGGGTCATGAATTCAGCTTGAAGAAATGGCAAGAATAGAATTTGAAATCCCTGTTTGTATTACATTCATTTTCCCTGTTAAATCCAATTATTTGATATGAGATATTTAGGAACAAAAGTGAAAAAATGTTCTTCATTAGTAATTTTTAACTACCCTGGCTAAAAATCAAAGGTAATTGTTCTAACTGCATACTGATGTACATAAAAATCAACTGGGTTCAAAATAGATACATTGTGTTTAATTTTGTAAGTTGCTGGTGGTAGATTCTCCAAAGAGAAACATCATTTCTAAGTACATAAATAAACAGTACTTGCTATATACAACGTGCACAGCCTCCTGAGCCGGATAACAACAAAGGCTTTTAAAAAATGATAGTTCTTATAACTTTGGACTCTAATACCAATATAACTTGTTCTTTGTTAATGAAGTAAGGTGACTAACACTGCAATCCTAAACAGAGTAACCCCCATCAAAGTCCACTGAAGTCAATGCTGTTAGAAGGGTGTAACTCCATTTAGGATTTCACAGTAGTGCTACATATTAGCACAATTTTAAATTGCCAAGTTTGAACTCTATAGGCTTCCCACAGAAAATCCTGGGAGCTGCAGTGCTGTTCTGCGAGGGTTTGAAAATGCCCTATTTGCCATAGCTAGCTAGCAGCAATTCCCAGGGTTCCTGGACTAGGAAACCGGAAAGTAACTTGTTTTGTAGGTTTGTAATAGTTTTAAGTGTGTATATGCCCTGCAATACACAGACAGAAACCCAGTTCATGCAATCGTTCTCTTACCTTTTGCACCAGGGATCTTTTAAAAGATGATTGGTGACGACAAATATAATTTTCCTGCTCCTGTTGATACTATCAACAATGGCTTCAAATTCAGATATCCCAGCTTCAAAGTCTCGCTCCTCTAAGCAAAACCTAACGATGGGTTCGTTGTTTTGTCTGCGTTCTTCTAGAGGAATAAAGTTCTTGTATACCCAGTTTTTGTCCCTCTTAGCATGGATGATGTAGGCATCATAATCAAACTGTTGTTGGGGTCTGTCTATGTCTCGAAATCCTAGTACTCTATTTATGGACACGTTCCACATAAATTTTATTCTCCATCCTATAAAGTGGATGAGCAGGACCACAAAAATGAGGAGCAATATGACAGTAGTGCTCACAATGAAGAGCAATTTAAATGGGGCACTATCACATGGCGAGGTATCAAAACGTACCACCACAGTACTATGATATTTAGGTGGGGTATTACATAAATACTGATTTAAACCTGGGATGTACGTTTTACTCATATTGAGCCAGTTAACAAACCAGGCTATACTCTCACAAGTGCAGTCAAAAGGATTGGACCCCAAGTCTAGTACTTTCAAGTTTGCGAAAACTGTACCGAACACTTCTTCTTCAACAGCTGTAATAAGGTTCTTCTGGAGAAACAGTGAAGTCAGAGATGCCAGGTCATTAAAGACTAACTCAGGAAGCAAATTCAGGTTATTGGATCCCAAATTCAAGCTTCTTAATTTGGATAACCCATGGAAAACATTTCCTGGAATCTCATCAAAGCCGTTAGATTCTAAATCAAGCAGACCTAGGTTCTGAAGGCCTTTTAAGAAGAGAACAGGACCACCTGGGTTGGCGTGCTTCCAAAGCCGCTCCAGATTATTATGCTGCATATCCAAAATTTCAAGTTGGTGGAGTCCATCAAACAGATCCTCTCTCACATTAGCAATGTTGTTGTTCCCAAGATCCAGGATTGTCAAATTCTGTAATACGTGGAACGGTGAGGGAGAGATATCAAGGTTGCTGCAACCTACCCTCCTAAGCCTCAGCTTTCTAAGGCTTGGAACAAATGTAAATGAATCGCTTGTCAAGGTCAGGAGATTGTTGTAAGAAAGATAAATAGTCTCAATGCTACTAAGACCTTGAAATTCCTGGCCTGTGAGCTCTTGGCTAATTTCATTTATTCCTAAATCTAGAGTTTTTAATTCTCCCAGCCAAGAGAATGCCCCAGCTTGGATGTTAGTGATTTTAGTTCTTGTTAGATTAAGAAACTGCAAAGGAGAATCAGCAAGAGATGAAAACGTTCTGTTTGTTATTGTTCTTTTTATTGTTCCCAAGGTGATAATGCACTTGCTTAAACTCAAGTTTTTCAAATTTTCCAAACCTGTAAATGTTTTAGGAGTAATCTCTGGAAATGTATTATCATCCATAATAAGATACTCTAAACGTTTTAGTGACTGAAAAGCAAAATCATCAATTTTTTTGTTAATGGAGTTTTTCAAATTCAGATAATTGACATTGCTCAGTCCATCTAAGGAATGAGAAAACAGATGTGCAATCTTATTGTTCTCTAGATTTAAAGTCTGTAAATTTTTGAACCAGGCAAAAGCGCCATTTTCAATCACTGACAAATAATTATTAGATAGGCCTAAAATAGTGAGATTCGTTCTCTGCAGTCCATTAAAGGTCAAGTTGGAAATACGTGAAAGTTGCACTTGGCTCAGTGAGAGATTCTGGATGCTCGTGTTGGATAATCCTAAAGAAAGCTTCTCCATTGTACTAGGCCCCAGCTGAACTTTGTTCAAGTTAAGACCAAATAGATTTCCAATAGCATGGAAACAGCCTGGGTAAAACTGGAAAGATAAAAAAATACATAAACATATGAACGTACAAATCTTCCTTAAAGTGTATCAAACAACTGGTCTATCTAGCCTGACTGGGCAGTGCCTCCCCGAGTCTTTTCTGACCAGCTACCTGAAGTGATTTGGACTGGTGATGCTGGAGCTGAATGTTGCATCTTCTGCATGCAAAACATATACCCCGGCACTCTTCCAAAGAACCTGACGATGGAATGAGATACAAAGGCTGCCTAAAAGCTTGTTTAGAAATGATGATATCACTAGCTAAATCAGATTTCTAAGAAGGTGGTATTACAGAGAGATTCTGAGGGAAATTTTCATTTCCCTCCTAAGAAACGAATATTTCCCCACATAGGAAGCTACTGATCTATGAGAGGGCCTCATACATAATATTTACTTTGGTCCTTGCTTATAAGTAGCTTTCAATTAAACAAATACAATAAAAGGCACTGGGGACTACTTTTTAGGTAGTGATCCTGGTCACAGTCATAGACATGCAGTACTTCAGCAAGAAAAATGAATAATTATATAATATAAAACTTATTGAGCTGCACCCACTTAATATGCCAATATATTAGAATCTCCATTATTGAAACATTGGCTTTCATTCAATTTGTGAA
Source organism: Gekko japonicus (assembly GCF_001447785.1). Classification (NCBI taxonomy): domain Eukaryota; kingdom Metazoa; phylum Chordata; class Lepidosauria; order Squamata; family Gekkonidae; genus Gekko; species Gekko japonicus. The sequence goes on from NW_015174905.1 coordinate 293,360, forward strand.
AATCCACACATTCATTGTGTATATTCCACATAACCCCACACCTGTACTATCCATTTATGAAAAATTACACTCATTCATCAAACATTTTATACCACCAGTCATACAGACAAGGGAAGTTGTGGCTGTATTAATGTTTTGAGCACACGATGTTAAATTAGCAAAAGACAATTAGGTGACTCTAAAATAACTCAAGTCAATATTATGGTCATAATACCACAACCCAGCTATTTAGGTTTTTTTTTACCTCTGTTAGAGGATTTGATGACAAGTCCAGTATTTGTAATGAAGAGTTACTAAGAAAAAGAAAGTCTTCTTTATTTAACTCGGTAATTTTATTCTGAGACATCACAAGCTCCTGAAGGCTTTCTAACTGTTGCTGGGATCCTAATTTAGCAGAGGATAGACCATTATGAGAAACATCCAATGATTTCAAATTCTGAGGAGACAAAGAAAACAGAAGTTCACCAATAAATTCCATATCTTTGAAACATTACCAGCAACAGAATATGACGTTAGCGACAATGAAGTTCCAACTGTTTTAGATTATATCATGTCTGATGATGAGGACATCACAATGCATTTCTGGAAGAAAAGATAATCCTTTGATGTTTATAATAAGGGGAAAGATGGAACATTACACTGCAGTTTTATCTACCAACGGTATACCTGTGTTACAATATTTAATATCATTTCTTCTTCAAAGGGAACCCTAGGAATTGTAGTTTGGGGTGGTGGGCATGTAGATCTCTAGAACAGAACCCTCGGGATCAAACTAAATGAAAGGCAAAGAGATCTATGATCAAATCTGCCAAACAAAACAAAAAAATCTTCACCCGCTGGTGGAAGACAATGATAGAGGGAGACAGAAATATCACTCTGGGGAGGGAGTTCCGCAGTTTGTCACCATGACTAAGAAGACCCTTTCTCAGGTTGCCACCTGTCTAGTCTCAGCTGCCCAGGGCACTCAAAGGCATGGCCTCTGAAGGTCACCTGAATGGTCAGGCAGGTTCATATGGCAGAAGACAGTCCTTCAGGTATGCTGGCTCCACACTATATAGGGCTTTAAAAGTCGATGCCAGGACCTTGAATTGAGCCCAGGAGCAAACTGGAAGCCATTGTAGACGGAAGAAGGCTGAAATGGTCCCTACAGCCTTGTCCAGTCAACATTCTGGCAGCAGAATTCTGTACCAGCTGTAGCTTCCGGACAATCTTCAAAAGCAGCCCCACATAGAGCCCTTTGCATTTTTCAACTGCCCTCTCCCCACACAGAAATTTTATAGGGTCACTCACTACCCTTCTCAACATTCAACAGAGCCTACAGGCTCAACAAGGTTGGGGACTTCTGATAAACAAGTGAACTATCCACAACTAGATAGTTTCAGTCACAAATGAAAACAGCCTCTCCTTGAGCGCCAGGAAAACTACTGACAGTCGTATCATCCACTCACTGGTAAAAGAACAAGTGAAAACTGCACCTTACCTTTAGAGTTCTAAAAGAGTCCTTTTTAATTGTTATTATGTTGAATCCCAAGTTAAGCTCCCTCAGACCGGTACAGTAAGTAAAAACATTGTCAGAAAGTGCATGCAGTTGATTGCGCTGAAGGTTCAGACCTTTTAACAAAGGCAAAACTTGGCACAGCTCCGGCTGCAGTTTAGAGATGGTGTTGAACCCCACATCCAAGTAGACAAGCTGACTGTACTTTGTAAGGTTTGCAGGTGGCAAGGTCTTTAACTGGTTATGAGAAATATCCAAGGCGGTAATGTTTGTTGGAAGATCAGAGGGGATTTCTCTTAACTTTAAGTGGCTACAGTCTGCCTTCCTGTTTTTTATTTTACAAGCACTCCCAGATGATCCACAGTGGACGCAGAATGACAAAAGGATGAAAGGCAAATATGAGTGCCAAATAAAATGTGTCCTCATTTTCCTGGAAAAAAGGTAAATATTTAAAATTAGCATTTACTTTTGAAAAACACCTACGGAGAAAATCTAAGTACAGGGTCAGCAATTTGCAGCCATGGGCTCTAGACCCCTCAGGATACAATCTGACCCTGATCTGATAACACCCTATCTCCGCTCCATCCTCCCCAAAAAGGCATACCCTAATCTACCCTTCATTACTGTACTCCCTACAGATGAGAAGACGAATCAAAAAGCTGATCGATATTACAGCTTTCCATGAGGGTCCCCTCCTATCTCTGGAGCCTCTTGGGTCACCTACCAGATCATCCTGACATTTCCCTTCCAATCTTTCTAATTTTTAGAAAAGGAAAGCAGGAAAAAACTGAGGCTCCTATGAGAGAAAAGAATAAAAGGCTGCAGTCACACACCCTAAATAATCCACTTTCAGTCCACTTTCCAACTGGTTTTTGCCAGTTCACACAGTAAAATCCAATTGGAAAATGCACTGAAAGTGGATTATTTAGTGTGTGTGACTGCAGCCAAAGAGAACAAGAGTATTATGAATGAGTTATTTTGGTCTTTCTCCTATCCCTTTGGTTAGCATGAAGGAAAAGGGGGGGGGTTGGAGAGGTGGCGGCAGATCTTTCAGGCAGACTACTCGTGGTCATGGCCACCTACCCCCTCTTCATCCCTGTTTCCAAGTTGTCAGAATGTTAGACTAGGGTTTGGAAGACTCAAGTATGAATCCATACTTTGCCTTGGACTCTTGCTGAGTGGCCTTGGGCTAGTCACTCTCTCTCTCTCTCTCAGCCTAACCTACTTCACAGGGTTGTTAGGAATATAAAACAGAGGAGAAAACAATTATGTAGGCTGCTTTAGGTCTCCACTACAGAGTAAAGTGGGGTATAAAAACATAAATAAATAAAGTAACCCATGGACAAACCCAGTCCAACTACTAAGTAACTAGAAGAGACTGCAAAGCAAGAAGTGTACATAAGGTCTAAATATAAAGCCTTGCATGGGTTGGGCCCTACCTTATAAGGTGCCTCTTCATATATTGCAGAAGTTGTGTCTGGGGTCCCCATCCTGTGTCAGATGTAACACAATCACAAGTTGTGGCTATCCTCAATTCCTGTGGTACCCAATTAGAAGCAGGACCATGGTACCCATGGAAGAGGGGTTTCAGCCTTCCTCCCTCTGCAACAAGCTCAATGATGCCCCTCTTCTATGCCCATCCTCCTAACTAGTACAATAGGCTTGGGCCTTCAGATTCATAAACTGGCACTATAGTGAAGCTACATTAACTGGGTGTTAAAGAAGCTGGCTGGAGGTCATTAATTTTAGAGCCAGTCTTGATGTGTAGATTATACATGCAGCAGAGCACATGAAGAAGCCTGGGACTTGCATTTGCATAGAACCTTTCATGTAGACCTTGATCATAAGACATTTCTGCATCTTTTTGTGGCCTTGTAAATTTTACTACCAGTAGGCCCACGTCCATGGTCAAGGTATATATCCAAGTCCAGGGTTCATTCCTATGCTTCATTTTTATAAAGGGAATAGGGTTGTAGTTTTCATGTCTGTAAAAAGAAATTAAGCAGCTTTATCACATTGTTTATTTCACATATTGTTTACTGCTCTTTTATTGCATTATTCTGTAACCGGTGTAGAGTCTGAGTAAGAAAGATGTAGCATAAATAACATGTTTAATCTTTATGCCAGAACTGGCACTTATGACAACTGTAGATGTAATATAGGCCATTTGTTGAGTACTTTGATAATCAACAGATGGTGAGGAAATGCATACAGGAGACCCACTGGCCAAGGATGAGTTGGAGCTTCCCTTCTGCTTGAGACATTTTGAATCAAGATAGGAACCAGGGTGGTTTGCAATTGTCTGGAGTCGCAAAGAGATCTATGCAAGGATTCCCAAAGCAATTTATTTTATTTTATTTATTTATCATTCAATTTATATCCCGCTCAAACCCCGAAGGGTCTCTGAGCGGCTTACACACAATCATTGGTTCCTAACTAAGGCCACAATTATACGGGGGGTGACTTCCTACCAGCACCTGGCAGCAGGGCTTGTTGTTGGAGTCTGGCTTCTTCCGGCGGCCTCAGATGTCGGCGCTCCACTTCCAGTGTCCTGGGGCAGATTTCTTCCTGTTCTGTGCCTTCCTCCGGTGGGCTCCTCCAGTGCATGGCCCCGCGACCGCCGCAGCTCCGACCATCATCCTTTTCGGCTCCATCGTGCTGCGCCGACACGCCGCCGTGGCTCCGCCTCTGCCGGATTCAGCCGCTCACGCCGCGCTCGCAGGGCACTCCTCAGCCGCTCCATTGCTCCACCTGCCACCCCGCCATCGCCGCTCCGTTGCCGCTGCTGTCAATGCCTCTGCTGCACGCCCCACTAGAGGAGGTGCCCCCTGCCACCTAGGGCAGGTACCCATTTATCTACTTGCTAGATATTAATGCTTTCGAACCGCTGGGTGGGCGGGAGCTGGGACTAGGGCCGGGAGCTCACTCCGGCCGCGGTGGGTCTCGAACAGCCATAGTGGCTGTTCGTTGATGTTATAGCAGGTGTTCTTACTGCCTGCGCCACTGCAATGAATGACAGCTCTGAAGGCCCTTGAATTTAGTGACCACTCCCCTGGGTTTACATGTAGTCCACTCAACCAGTTGGCTTCTCTGTTCAAAGAGCCCTGGAGGTGCTGAGCTTGAACACTTGTAAGGTGGTGTTGTTGTTTTCCCCAAATCAGAAGCAGAGTTGCCTCCTTCTGTTGGGTGCAATATGACATTCCGCCCTGATGATTAATATGTGTTCTGGCTGTGACATTATCCATCTTTACTAGGATGTGCCTTTCGGCTATCAGATGCTTGAGGGCTAGCAGTGCCAATCTGATTGCCTGCAACTCCAGGCAATCGATGCTGTGCATCCGTTCCATCACTATCTACTTTCCCTAGGCCAGCTAATGAGTCCCCCAAACTAGAAGACTGGCACTGGTCATCACAATGAGGGGATCTGAACAAATGAAGGATACTCCTTACTTCAGGTTGTTCCAATTACACCATGAAGCCAAAGATCTTCTAGAGTCCTGGCCCCACTGCTGGACCTTCTGATGGCACCTAGTATTTTTGGCCACTGTGTGACAGAGTATTGGACTGGATGGGCCTTTGGCCTGATCCAACATTGGCTTCTCTTATGTTCTTATCTGTGTACAGCTGGTAGGACTGGAATTCTCCTAGGTCAGGATTAGGTGACTCTTAAAGTGACCAGAAGGTGGAGGGTCTTATCTAGATCCCATTGTATACATTCCCTGGATGAGGATCTTAACAACCAGTTGGCCAAGTAGGGATATCCATGCAACCCTGAGTCCAGAGAAATGCCACCAACCAATGCTCCCTCTAAGCTGTGGAGTCTTCTGAGCAAAAATTCTATTTTGTGAGCTACTGGCATTAAACTTGTAAAGAAGCGATTTGGCTACTGCATAAATAAGTTTGTTCTGGAGCCATCCTTCCTGAGCTAAGACAAAAATTTGTGAGCTGGAGGCTAAAAAACTGAGCTAGCTCACACTATCTTAGAGGAAACACTGCCACCAACACAGTCATGAGCTTTGTAAATACCTTGTTCTTATGTAATGTGCATTGCAATCAGCTTGAACAGAGCAGAGGGGAAATGCTTGGGGGCAGACAGCTAGTACCTGTGAGATAAAAATCCTATGTCCCTATTTAGCCTTGGGGGGGGGGAGTCCACTGTTCTAACCATTTGAAATTCGCCTCCGATGACCATCTTCTTGAGGTACTTCAGATCCAGGATTGCCCTTCATTTCCCCAATTTTTTTCAGCATCAGGAAAAGGATGGAGTACACTCACTCCTTTGACAAGCTTATCCTGAGGTACTTATTTATTTATTTATTCAGATTTTTACCCCGCCCTCCCGGCCGAAGCAAGCTCAGGGCATCCCCACAGCACTGGAAGGCAGGCCTGAGCTGCCATAGCTGTGGAGTTTTGAGCTGCCTGCACAGGCACTGTGCAGGACATCCCAGCCACATCGTGGGGGGGGGGGTCCTACCTCTACCAATTATGAAGCAGGGACTGATCCAGAAACCACTTGTGTGCCCATCCTTGCCGAGGCCTTGGAGGGAAGGAGGGAGAGGCCCGCCTGAATGCTGTTAGGCCTGTAGAGAGCTCCGAGGGATTATCCACAGGTGATCCCAGCTAGTCACCATAACCCCATACCTGGGGAGATGATGGCTTGGCCTGGCACAGTTCTGGAGTGGCGAGTTGTGAAGAACCAGCCCTCAAAGGAGCCTTGACGCTTTTCCTCTTGGTCACTGCCACAAGAAGCTTTAAGGCTGCTGAGGCTGTTGAAAATTTTTTAACTGCCTTTGGCAGAGCAAATGGCTTGAAGAAACTAATCAAAAGGCCCCTCTTAACTAGGATCTTTCTATCTCTCACTCTTTTGGGGGGACTACAATATGGAACTGGCTAGGCAGGGCTTTCTGACTGGAAAGGTCCACCTCCTACTGGTCCTCTTAGGGATCAGTTTAATTTGGATAAACCCTGCCTTGGAGAGAGTAGGAGGCATAACCCAGAGGATGACTTCCCCTCAATGAAGGAAAATTCTTACGTACCCCCAGCTAGTTGTTTATTTCCAGTATCTTTGATTCTGATTAAACCATTTATTTCATGATGCTTGTAATTATTTCTTCATATTACTTGACTTTCATATAGCCTGCGTATATGTAGCCTTTTCATACAAGCTGTATTTATATAAGTGTTAATTGTGGCTAATAAACTTTTTCTGACTTTAAAAATAACAGTTCTCATTCAGCTTATATATTTCCATAGGCACGTTTCTGTATGCACAAATATATATGGCTGTGGTCACACGGAGCATTAGCCATGCTACAGAGATGGAAGATAGGCGGATTTTCCGGGTGCAATCACACCGCCACATCTGGGAAGCGTAGAACTCCTGTGGCTCACCCGAGGCTTCCGGCCGAAGATGCGGGGTAAAAAACTAGTACCTCCGAGGTACTAGTTTCCGGAAACCACGGGGCAAGGGCGGGCATCTGATCACGTTTCCGGTGGCATCCGACATCCGCCCATGTCCCCTTGCAAAAAGGTTTTTTTTTCCCCAAGTCTCCATGGGATGCTCACAATCACCCAACAGAGCATGCGCACACTTCAGTTTTTTAAAAAACCACAACCCGTGTGCCGCGCCGCCCCGCTTCTTTGCCTGTGGTGTGATCGGCACCTCCCCCCTAACCACGGGACCTCGAGGGACCTCAACCAGATGTCTGATCGCGCAGCCGCGCATTATTTTGCTCCAGGGCAAACAGCCATGCTTCCCCCCCCGCATTTTCCAGCCCGTGTGACCAGAGCCTATAATATGATTGTAGTCACCAGCTTAGAGACTGTAATGGTTTGTTTTGAATTGTTTGATCAACAATACTGGTCCTGAGAGCATTGGATTTGGGTAAGCAGGTCTGGCACCATGTAATTAGCAAATGGAGGATGTCCTTCATCAGCGTGGCTGCCACGGAAGAATACCTTCTATGGGGAAACACCGTATTTCATCTTTTGTCTTGCTTTATCTAAACTGTGTTCGAACAGTCTTTAGCTTGGTGCAGCTACACCCTTATTGCAGTGTACCTGGGCAACTTCACTTACTTGTACCTGAATGTGTCCCATTCAGAAAAAAAACATTTGGACCACTCTGTTAGGGAGTTTTGCCACCTGGCACAGTCCTGTGCGAACCATTTGTGCTGCGACTAGCGTGACCCTTGATTAAAGTCAGTAGGGTTGCCAGCTCCGGGTTGGGAAATACCCGGAGATTTTGGGAGTGGAGCCTGTGAAGAGTGGGGTTTGGGGATGGAAGGGACCTCAGCTGGGTGTAATGCCCTGAAGTCCACCTCCCAAAGTGGCCATTTTCTCCAAGTGAACTGACCTCTGTCACCCAACTGAAGATCGTTGCAATCCCAAGAGATAGCTAACCACCACCTGGAGGTTGGCAACTCTAAAAGTCAGTATTGTTTCTTAGGAGACACATCTGAACATAAAACGGGAGGCCAGGAACCTCTACATCTCCAATAGCCTTGTGCAGCTGGGAAGGGGGCAGACTGAGGTGCTCTAAATCAGGGTAACACTGTTCTTCATGGTTCCAAGCCATGGTAGAAAACGAAAGACAAAACTATCTCTGGAGTTTGTCCTCTAAAAGATAGTGAACTATGGCCTACCAATCTGAGAAACAAAGCATTTGCATTATTGAAATGAATGCAATACAAATTGGAACTGAAGAGTAAGGCTTACCACCAGGATGTTTCACTGGGCAGGCTGGGTCCAGTATGCAAAACATATTTGCAGGCATTAGGAGAGGCAATCTGGCTGGGTTTTATGACCGTCGGGTTTTGTCTGCCTTTTTTTTTTAATGCTGAAGCACAACTTTTGCATAACCCTTTTATTGTTATTTTCTTCATTAAAAGAAATAGCAAAACCCCTCTGAGTATGCTTGCTAATTACTGGAAGTCTACTCAATTCTCTCAATTAGAGAAATTAAACAATTCAGGGACATGTATGCTTACCTTACCAGAAGGAGCCAAAAGGCATCGAGACAACACTGCTCCCTCCCCCCGTTTTAATGCAACCTAGCTTTATTTGCTTCACAGTGTTGTTCTAAATATATATACTTCTGAATGCCAAGTTTACACTATAGCTGGAAAGCAACCCCCTTTCTTTTGTTTTTTTATTGCAAAGCTAAATCTGGCATAAATTAACGGCTTGTGGGAAGACAGAGGGAGAACACACATTTCACCATAAAACTTCGTGCGTCTTAAAGGTGCCCCGGGACTCAAACTTTGTTCTCCTGCTTCAGACCAACGCGGCTGTCCGACCCACCCGGATCTATTTCACCGTAAAGAAGAAACGGTTATTCGTGTGCTACACTTACAGGCAAGGCTTCCCGCGGGGACCGTTTCGCTCTCTGATCAAGGGACTTCAGATGCTGCTAAAGACATTCCTGGTGCTGGAGTCGCCGGTGGGGGTTTTTTTTTTTGCAAACTTTTTGCAAGCAGAAAAGGCCCATACTGTCTTGCGTATAGGAAACACCCACTGGAAAAACGGGGAGGGAGCAAGGGCTTGGGCAGTGCATTGGCACGAGTAGCAGGAAGGATTTAAGTAACTCGCCGCTCCCGTTTCACAGCACCGCGGCCCGCCTTCAAACGAAATGCAGTATCGCTCTGACTTGCTTCATTGTCTCCAGGGTCAAGGATCCCTTTCAAACATCGCTTGATTCACAAATGTACTCGGAGAAACAACACGGAGGCTTATTTATAAGAAAGGACAAAAAGCCCTCCATTTTAGACAGCCTGTGAGGAGAATGTTACATCAAAACTACTTCTGCCTCGTTGTACACATGGTGTAACGTTTAATTTAACTGACAAGGCAAGGCATTCAGACTTAGTTTTGAACAGGACAGAAGTTCGGTCTATTTATAGGAAAGGGACAACCTGGCCAGTCCGAGTGTTCCAGCGCCTTTGGGGCAAGGGGTGAGGCACAGGGGTCCTCAACCTTGCTGAGCCGGCACTGCTGCAGACATTTGGGATTTTGACAAAGAGTAGTGGGTGCCACAAAGTGGCTGTCATCACGGGGAGAGCAGTAACAGAAATGTCCTCTTAGGTTACGGGTATTACCTAATGGCAAGGCCCAAAAGTGGTGCTGTCTGGGGAAGGGGTCTTCCTGAACAGTGACGGCCCCAGGTTTTTTTGCCCACTAGGCGGGGATACATTCTGCCCCCCCCTATGCAGAACGGAGGTGGGCGCCGGAGCCGCAGCTGGCGGGCTGAGTTGCAAATGCATGGGGGGGCGGGATCACTCGAGGGGAGGGGGCCTGTGCCAGGCTGCAAAAGGAGCTCCAAAGAGACCACAGGGGTGGGGGTGGCAGAGGGCGTCCTGGGCTGTTCCCCGCACCTGTCCCCCCTGCCTCCTCCTCTTTCTGTCTCGGGGGCTGCAAAGAGGGGAGTCTCTTGCCGGGGATGGAGGAAGAAGCCGGCAAGAGAGGCTTCCTGTGCGGGGCGAGGAGGGGACGAGTCTGGCCAGAATGGCGCCCTCGTGGAGCCATCGCCCTAGGCGAGAGTCTAAAATTTAACAATAACGGGCCGGCCCTGTTCCTGAAACACTTTATGGTGGAGAAATGTCAGGTGTGGCTGTGGATTGTAGACAAGGTGATTGGGGGAGGAAGCAAGTAAGCACCCCCCCCCCAACCCACACATTTGTAGTGGCACCATGACGCCTGCAGCAGCACAGTGGAGACCACTGGCCTAGCAACTGCAGATAGTACCACCAGACGCTTTTGGTAGTGGATATAGAAAACATGTCTTGCAGTTGACAATCATGGCAAATTAGTTTTGTCCTTAAAGGAAAAGAAGGGAGGGGGGTTAACATAGCTGAATGCTTATAAAAACACCATTTCAAAAATGTAATTTCATTATTTAAAGAGATATGTAAAATTTCCTCAGTATTTGAAGTGCGTATCCAGTATCACTAGTTTCTTTGTAAAATTATACTGGTTTTTAACACATAAATTGTTTTTCAGTGGTACTTTGAGCAATGCAGTCACTTTTATTTATAAGTTGTTTAGACTGATGGAAGAATTGAATAGTGCGATCCTATGCAGAGATTCCTGCCAGCCTAGCAGTTCGAAAGCAAGAAATTGCAAGTAGATAAATAGGTACCACTTCAGTGGGAAGGTAACAGCGTTCCGTGCGCCTTGGTGTTTAGTCATGCCGGCCACATGACCATGGAAACGTCTTCGGACAGCGCTGGCTCTTCGGCTTTGCAACAGAGATGAGCACCACAATCCTAGAGTTGGATTCGACTGGCTTTCGAGCAAGGGAACCTTTACCTGTACCTTTTATGCAGAGATACTCTAGTCCAGGGGTGTTGATCTCATTTGTTATGAGGGCTGGATCTGACATAAATGAGACCTTGTTGGGCAGGGCCATGTGGATCACAAAAGGTAATGGCAGGTAGCAGGGATATAAACTGTATAAAGGACACAGACAAGCACAATTAAAGATTTTTTGAACTTTAAATAACACATTTCCAATGAGTTCGACACCCCTGCGTCTAGTCCAACCTCGTCTGCATAGGATTGCACTGAAGAATTTGAATATTGCGACATCTCTGAAAAAATCAAAGTAATGTACTATTTAGGAAGCTGCTGTTAGAAGACACTGAGGTAATTTTAAGGATCTAAGTTTAGTATTTTCAACCATAGTGATCATGACTGATCACGTGGGCTGTTTTACCAGACAGACTGGACTACAGAGCAGGAACTCCCCATATGTTGGATCCCCAAGCATCGAGAA
>NW_015174906.1:0-1752 GCF_001447785.1 Gekko japonicus
TGAAGGTCTGGTCTGGCATTGGCCTTCAGCTGGTGGCCTGGCGGAGCACTGGGGAGGGGGGGACAACGGGACCTCACACCAGCCCCCAGCCCCCATCTGCGTACTTTGCAGCAGCAGCTGATGCTGAAGTTATCATTTAAGACAGGGAGAAAAAAGAGAGGCAGAGGGAGATGCTTGGGACTCAAGAGTGGCCGGGAGCGCCTCCTCAAAAGGAACCGGGCAGGGTGTGGAAGTACCTTTCCGATGAGGAAAGGCTGAAGAGCGTGGGACCTTTCGGCTCAGAAAGGAAATGACCGGGGTGGGGGGACGTTGGAAAATTTGGTAAGAATAGTTAGATATTCAGAGCCTGCAATGGATCTTTGTCCACTGGAGAGGAGGCATCTTCTTTCTAGGTAAAAATCTTTATTTCTAAAGGGAAGGATACAGGGGAAATCTACAAAACAGCACACACTGAAGACTACGTCCTTGCTGTTACAACAATAAACTGATTGACCCCATGGTTGGTAACGGAGATTCTTGACCCTAGAAGGAAATCACCTGAATACATTTAACCAATGATTATGAGTAAATAGACACCAATTTCCTAGGCTATTTCCCCATTGGCTTTGTGCCAGATGACCTTCCATGTCAATCTAAACAACAGCACACAAGGTAAACACATTGACCCTGTAATGACTGAATTTAGACCTTGCAACACACGTATTTCCAACAGAGGGGACATGACAGAGGTTTATCATATTATGCATGGGGTGGAGTGAGTGCACACAGAGAACATTTTCTCCCTCTCCCAAAGTGCTAGAGCTCCAGGGCATCCAGTGAAGCTGATGGGCAAAAGGACAAAAAGACACTCTCTTTACACAGAGAGTGATAAAAATGTGGAATTTGCTGCCAGAGGATGTAGTGATGGCCACAGGCATAGTGTCAGCAAGCTGCCAAATTTCCTTTTATTCTGTGTTTCACATGTATGCGCTTAATTGCTTTCGAGTTCATATGTAGACCTGTTGATGCGCTTAATTGCTTAACTGCTGGCACGTGTATATCTCTCAAGGCCACAGGTGGTTTGCCGCTAGATAGTTGCTTGGGTGATCTCACGGAGAGTCGTGGGAAGGAGATATGTTATGCCGCCTAGAAGCGTTTGCTCCCAGGCCCGATGGCGTGCGGGGGAAGTCCCGCAATTGGGCTTCAGCAGTTTGAATGTACTATAACCCGTCATGTTCGTTACTTACCCCTCATTCCTAACAGTGATCCTGTACATGCACCCACAGCTTCAAATGAAGTAAAACCTTCCTGCAAGAGTGGACTTCATTGATGCTGTGGGGGACCCTGACACATAGACAGCTTGAAAACAGAATTAGACAGATTCATGGAGGATACGTAGCTACTAGTCATGGTGATTGAAGGGAACCTCCGCATTCAGAGGTGTCAGTCTGAATCCCAGAGCCAGGAGACAACACTGGGGAAGGCCTCAGCTTCTATGTCTGGTTTGGGCCCTCAGGAATAACTGGTTGGCCAACATGTGAGGCGAGAGGCTGGACTGGAGGGACCCTCCCTGGTCTGACCCAGCAGGGCTCTTCTGGTGTCCTTCTCAGGGGAAGGCCTCGGCCTCTCTGCCCTGCTGTTGGCCCTCCAGAGGAACTGGCTGGCCACTGTGTGAGACGGGATGCTGAACTGGATGGACCCTCCCTGGTCTGACCCAGCAGGGCTCTTCTGGTGTTCTTCTCAGGGGAAGGCCTCGGCCTCTCTGCCCTTGTT
>NW_015174906.1:5057-5231 GCF_001447785.1 Gekko japonicus
AAAGAACAAGTAGAGAAAGAGGTACTTTTCACGCTTTCTCACAGTACAAGAACTCCTGGTGGGCACTCCATGAAATTGCTGAGCGGTCGGGTTAGAACGGATAAAAGGAAGTCCTTCTTCACCCAAAGAGTGATTAACACTTGGAATTCACGGCCACAGGAGGTGGTGGCGGCT
>NW_015174906.1:5337-5454 GCF_001447785.1 Gekko japonicus
GGGGGGGGGTGCTCCTAGTGTCCTGGCCCCATTGCTGGGCCTCCTGATGGCACCTGGTATTTCTGGCCACCGTGTGACACAGAGTGTTGGACTGGATGGGCCACTGGCCTGATCCAA
>NW_015174906.1:5648-6119 GCF_001447785.1 Gekko japonicus
CTCCTAGTGTCCTGGCCCCATTGCTGGGCCTCCTGATGGCACCTGGTATTTCTGGCCACCGTGTGACACAGAGTGTTGGACTGGATGGGCCACTGGCCTGATCCAACATTGGCTTCTCTCATGTTCTTATAAGAGGGAATTGGATCAACATATGGAGCAGAGGTCCATCAGCGGCTCAGCCACAAGGTATAGGTAGGAACTCTCAGTCTGGGGCGAGGGATGCTCTGTATTCCTGGTGCTTGGGGGTGGGGGGGTCAACAGTGGGAGGGCTCCTAGTGTTCCGGCCCCACTGGTGGACCTCCTGAGGGCCCCTGGTATTTCTGGCCACTGTGTGACACAGAGTGTTGGACTGGATGGGCCACTGGCCTGATCCAACATTGGCTTCTCTCATGTTCTTATAAGACCACAGAAGGAAGCCCGGCACAGAGGCCCAGCCTCCCCCCTCCCCAGCCTCAGCCCCTCACCTCCCTG
>NW_015174906.1:6310-8809 GCF_001447785.1 Gekko japonicus
CGCTCTTCCAGAATCCCCTCTCCCTTGCGAGAATTCCTGGGTTTCACTCACAGCTTGGAAGCCGGGTCGGTCGCTGGAGAAATAAAACCAAAGCCCAGAGGGACACCTTGAAGGCGGCCGACATTCCTTTCCATCACAGGACCTTTTGTGAGTCAGTCAAGGCTCACTCCCTCCGAGACACCAGTCAGAGAGGGCCAGCGTGGAGGAGCCCTGGGAGTGTCCGGCGAGGACCTGGGAGTACCCGGTTTGAATCCCCCCTCTGCCCTGGAAGCCTTCTGGGTGACCTTGGCCAAATCCACACCCCCTCAGCCTGACCTGCCTCGCAGGGTGGTGGTGGAGAGGATAAAATGGAGCGGAGGAGAATGACTGGTGGGAGCCCCTTTGGGGCCCGGGTGGAGAAAAAGGCCGGGTACAAAGTCAGTAAGTTATAACAACTGTGACATTCATTGGCAGTGGACCTAGGAGGAGAAGAGAGAAGAGTCTGGATCTATTCCCCCACACACACCATCCCAAGGCGTCTCAGAGCGGCTTACAATCTCTTTGCCCTTCCCCTCCCCACAACACGCGGGGAGGGCAGAATATAAATCGAAATTATAAATAAATAAATAAAAAGACATAAATATTTTAACCTGAGGTACGTGGAGATGAGAGAGCTCTCTCGACGACTGCTCTTTCAAGGACAGCTCTGGGAGAGAACTTGTGACTGACCCAAGGTCACACCAGCAGCTGCATGTGGAGGAACAGCAGGGAATCAAACCTGGTTCTCCCGGATTAGAGTCCACACTCCTAACCACGGCACCAAACTGGCTCTCAATGATGACCACAAGCACAGGTGGCTTTAAAAGAGGATTGAGCAGATTCATGGAGGAGAAATCCAGCCATGGCCATGGTGACTTAAGGAAACCTCCATGTCCAGAGGCAGTCCACCTCTGAAATCCAGGGCCAGGAGAAGGCCTTGGCCTCTGGGGCCTCGTTTTCGGTCTTCCAGGATGCTGCTTCTGGCCTCTTCTCTTCCCCTCCACCAGCCCCACCCCACCCCACGGAGCTCCTGCAACTGTTCACTGCTCCCGCGAGGACAGAGCTTATTGTGGCCCACAGAACCCTGTCTGAGCGGCGCCCGTGCCTCTGACCATGTGCAGAGTGTCCCTCCATCCCCACAGAGTGAGCACAGTCAGCCATCTCAGCTGGCCAGGTGGGCTTAAAGGCCGAGCCTGTAGGCAGCTCAAAGTCCCAGGACCTCTCTGGCTGGGGAATGGGCCGCAGGAGACACCTGGGTCCCGGTGGTATTGGAGGGTGCCCCCAAGATACCCGCCCGGGCCTTCCCGTTCCTCTTTGCCCCTGTTCCTGGGAGGGGGGCTCCCTCACTGAAGCCGGGAGGTGGTCTGCTTTTCTTTGCCGCCCCCCAACAATGGCTGTGCCCAGGGGTCATCTCGTAGAAAAAGAAGTGCAGGAGCTCATTAGCATAACTCTAAATTAGCATTACTCATTTGCATAGGCCACACCCCCTGACCTCACCGGAAGTGTGTCAGAAGGCAACGCCCACCGCTCAGGCTCTACTGGATTGTTTTGGATGGCTAGCTATTGGGGGGGACGGGGACGTGCAGATCTGTCCTCACAGAGGAGGGAGAGCTTGTGCCTGAATAAAACTTGGTCTTAAAGGTGCCACTGGACTGTTGGGCTCCTTACTGCCGGAGCTCCGCTCCTGTGTGCTCCCGCAGGAAATGACCCCTGGCTGTGCCAGACTCCCCCCACCACCACCACAGACACGCGCACACACTGTCAGGGAAGGCAGCTGGCGGACGGGCAGAGGCAGCCGAGCAGAGTCCGTGCCCGGGAACACATCAGAAGGCAATGAAATTATGGCCAAAGAAAGAAAGAAAGAGAAATGTGATTTTCCAAGAGCAGATCCCGAGACTAGGGGGCCAAGTGAGGGGCAGAGGGTAAAAACAGTGCTCTGCATGCAGCGGGGAGGGGGGGTGTTCCTGAGGGGCTGGGACTCTTTTCCTTGTAAAAATTCCCCCTCCACACACCCACACCCACATGCATCACGTTCCCAGCAGAAGGGAGTGACAGGCGAAAAAGCTCCGTTGGCGCTTCCGTGTGCCCACTGGGCAAGGATCGCCACTAAAGGTTGCAGACGTCCCAAGGACAGAGGGCTCTGCCGTTCTGAGTCCTGACCCTTCAGTGGAAACCCAGGCAGGTGGCTCTGGGAGTCTATTTTGCAGAGCGGGGGGCGGGGCTTGGAGGGTGGGGAGGGGCCAAAAGGAAGCTGAGGGCAGCCATGTGGAATCTCGCGCAGCTGGCTCTGGGAGTCCATTTTGCAGGACTGGGGGCGGGGCTTGGAGGATGGGGAAGGGGCCAAAAGGAAGCTGAGGGCAGCCATGGGCTCGAGAGTGGGTTTCTTGCAGTAGGTCCCACGGCTTGGCTTGGCTCGGCTCACCCACAGAGGGGCCAATCAGAGCTGGCCGTGCTGGAGTGGACGGGGCTGGGGGGGGGACA
>NW_015174906.1:9237-10672 GCF_001447785.1 Gekko japonicus
GGCTCACCCGCAGAGGGGCCAATCTGAGCTGCCCGTGCTGGAGTGGACAGGCCAGGGGGGGAGGGCAGAGGCCAGGTGTTGTGAGGACTCTGTGGGGACCGGGCAGGGCTCACCTTCTTCGCTAACCAATGTTCCCTCTAAGCTGCGGAGTCTTGTGAGCAAAAATTCTACTTTGTGAACTACGGGCATGAAAGTTGTCAGCGAGCGATTTGGCTCCTGCATAAATTAGTTTGTCCAGAGCCCCATCCTTCCTGAGCCACGACAACAGTGTGTGAACCGGAGGCTAAAAAACTGTGAGCTAGCTCACACTAACTCAGCTTAGAGGGAACACTGTCGCTAACTAATTATCTTAGAACTTCCAACGTCAGGTGTCTATTTTGTTGTTGTTCAGTCGCACAGCCGAGTCTGGCTCTTCGTGACCCCATGGACCACATCACGCCAGGCCCTCCTGTCTTCCGCCGTCCTCCGGAGTTTGCTTAATGTCATGTCCGTTGCCTTGACAACACTGTCTGACCATCTCATCCTCTGCCGTCCCCTTCTTCTCCTTTGACCTTCAGTCTTTCCCAGCATCAGGGTCTGCTTCTCCAGTGAGTGCTGCCTTCTTCTCATTGGGTGGCCAAAGTATTTGAGCTTCAGCTTCAGTGTCTGGCCTTCCAGGGAACAGTCAGGGTTGATTTCTTTTAGGATTGACTGATTCGATCTCCTTTGCAGTCCAAGGAGAGACTCTCGAGAGTCTTCTCCAGCACCATCATTCAAAAACATCTCTTCTTAGGCACTCAGCCTTCCTTATGGTCCAACTCTCACAGCCATACAGTACTACTGGGAATGCCATCGCTTTGACCATCTGGACTTTTGTTGGCAGGGTGATGTCTCTACTCTTTATCATGCTGTCCAGGTTTCCTGTCGCTTTCCTCCCAAGGAGCAGGCACCTGTAAAAAGGTAAAGGTTCCCTTGCTCGAAAGCCAGTCGAATCCGACTCTAGGGTTGCGATGTTCATCTCTGTTTCAAAGCCGAAGAGCCAGCGCTGTCCAAAGATGTTTCCGTGGTCATGTGGCCGGCATGACTAAACACCAAGGCGCACGGAACGCTGTTCCCTTCCCACCGAAGTGGTCCCTATTTATCTACTTGCAATTTCTTGCTTTCGAACTGCTAGGTTGGCAGGAGCTGGAACTAGAGATGGGAGCTCACTCCGTCATGTGGCACACTCGGGTCTTGAACTACTGACCTTCCACAGCCTGCAGCGTCTTAACCACTTGAGCCACCGCAGGGGCCTGTACTCAAATTTAAAACAAAAGACGGAGGGCCGGTTCTCCACACGTCTGCTGGGCTTCCAGCAATGCACCCCTCTTTGGACTCTGCGTTCTCTTCCGTGTTTTGTCGGACACCCCCGCCGCCATTTTCAGACTCTCCGTGGGCTCCCCCCCCCCCGAGCCGA
>NW_015174906.1:10699-12297 GCF_001447785.1 Gekko japonicus
ACTCCTAACCCTGACCCAAGGCCGCATCCGGCTATTCCAGTTTGGTAAGAGCTAGTCTGGTGTAGCAGTTAAGTGCGCGGACTCTAATCTGGGAGAACGGGGTTTGATTCCCCACTCCTCCTCCACTTGCACCTGGCTGGATGGCCTTGGGCAAGCCGTAGCTCTGATAAGAGCTGTCCTTGAAAAAGAGCAGTTTCTGTCAAGAGCTCTCTCAGCCCCACCTACCTCACAGGGTGTCTGTTGTGGGGAGGGGAAGGGAAAGGAGATCTGTAAGCCGCTCTGAGACTCCATTGGGTAGTGAAGGGCCATGGGGTACAAATCCAATCTCTTCTCTTCTTCTTCCTCCTTTGCTCTCGTCCAGGCCGAGCCTGATTCCAGCCTGCTGAAACACACACACACCCGTGGTCGTGTGGGTCAAGCCCAGCACCCCTTCCCCTGTCCTTTTGGCTCTCTCTGTGATGCCAAGGTGCGCCTCCCTGACCCCGCATGGTGCACGCCCAGCTCCTTGGGTGGGGAGTGCGTGGCTGCAATGTCCTGCCCAGCAGTGGGCACTCAGTCAATGCCAGGGAGCGTCCCGGGAGGGGCTGCACAGGGCTCTGGGGTCTCACGGCTGCTGCTGCCGCCGTGCCCTGCCCTGCCTTCTGATGGGTCCTGCAGGGCTGCCTGGGGGTGGGGAGGGAGTAGATGCCCCACACCTTCATAGCACCTGAGCAGCAGTGGGGCTGTCGCAGGACTGCATTCAGGGGGCAATGTGCATGGGGCCCAAACCACGGCAGTGCTCCTCCTGGCCAGCAACGTCCTGGCCCACTGGCCCTGCCTGGCGCGCCACTCCAATGGTGCGCAGACCTCACGCACACACGCGCCCATCCTGCACAGCTGACCCCAGACTCACCCACCCCACCACTCCAGCCGGATCGGATCATGTCAGCAGCGGGAGCTGAGCAGCCTCCCAAGTCTGGTGTGGTGGTTGAGTGCAGGCGGACTCTCATCTGGGAGAACCGGGTTGGATTCCCCACTCCTCCACTCGCAGCTGCGGGTGTGACCCTGGGTCAGTCACAAGTTCTCTCGGAGCTGTTCTCTCAAGGGCCTTTCTCGAGAGAGCTCTCTCAGCCCCACCGACCTCACAGGGGGGGTGTCTGTGGTGGGGAGGGGGGGGAAGGATATGGTCAGCTGCTCTGAGACTCCCCCGGGTAGTGAAGGGCCATGGGGCATAAATCCAAACTCCTCCTCCTCCCTGTTCCTTCGTCAAGGAGCCCGAAATCCGGTTTCCTCGGCACTCCGTGGGTGAAAGACCGGGCTTCTCCTCCTCGGCCGGCTTCCTGTCCTGCTCCCTCCGATATTCCTGGGGCCCCCCACCATGCCTCTGGGCCGGGGCTCCCCTCCTTCTGGGCCAGAGAGTGCCCGGGTGCCGCCAGCCAACGCCATCGTGCCCGGCTGGAGCCTCTCTGGGCCTGCCCCGTTCTTGGCAGGCTGTGACGGCAGAAGACGCCACCCCCACACTTCTGCCGCATGCAATTAAAAATAAACAACTGCAGAGAGGCCGGCTTGGATCCTTTCATTCATGGCAGGGTGGGGGGGAGGGAGGCTGTGGCAGTGGG
>NW_015174906.1:12391-16453 GCF_001447785.1 Gekko japonicus
TCGGCCCTGGGACTCCCTCCCTCCCTCCCTCCCTCTGCACACACAAACACACACCCCAGAAGAGAGCCCCTGCCCGCCCGTCCACGGGAGAGAGCCCACTGCAGCGTCCTTCGCCTTCGGTCTTGACCCAGAAAGGCTCCCTCCTGGAAGTCGTGTTTTCTTCCCTTGCCTTCCACGAGAAATGCTCCCCAGATCCCCAGAGCCGAACATGTGAGAGAGCTTCAACCACCCACCGCAAAGGAGGAGTCTGTCCCGAGGAGGAGGAGGAGGACCTGGGCCAGAGAGGGGCGCCCCTCCAGGTGGGCGGGATGGGGGCAAGCACAGCACAGGCGGGGTGTGTGTGGGGGGGTGGCCCAGTGCCTGAGCCCCTCTGGCTGGCTCTTGCCTCTTCCGCCTGGCAGCCCTTCTCTCCTTGGGGGGGGGTGTGTGTCTCAGCCTTTCCCAGCACCAGAGCTCCTGGGAACCGGAGACCGCCCGCCCTTGAGCCGGGGCTCCGCAGGAAGCGCAGGGTGGCGGCCGGCCGGACCTGGCCCCTGGTGCTGGGGAAGGGGGCAGGAGTGGGGAGCTGGGAAGAGACAGCAGCCGGCGGGCCTCTCCCTGTGGGCACTGCCACCAGCAGCAACAGCTCCCCATCCGGAGCGAAGGAGAGCGGGGCCAGGGAGGGGGCCGTCCAGGGAGGATCAGGGGCGGAGCTGCCACCAATGTGCTCAGGGGCTCAAACCCCAGGCTCGAGGCGAGCCCCGTGGCCAGGACCCCATATCATATGAGCCCCAGAGGACATGGCGCTCCATGAATCAGTCAGGCCCCAGGGACCTCCGACTTGCCTCAACGAGGGCCTGGTGGAATGAGCTCCTGTCGGAAATTAGGGCCCTGCACAGTTCCGCAGGGCCTGTGAGACGGAGCTCTTCTGCCAGGCCTTCAGCGGAGGCCGCGGGTCTCCAGCTCAACTGTTGGGATTCTTTTAAGTAAGTCAGCAGAGTATTAAGAGACTGAGTCCATGGTGTGCATTAAAATATAAAAGTTTACTATAAACCTAACATGGGGAAAAGGTACACAGGATATGAAAATAACAAAGAGCTGATATGCCTACATCCTTACAGCTAAAAGGTAAAACGGGAAGAGCCGAATGGCGTCTCCTTCTCAGTCAGAACAAAGAACGGAAGGAGAAGCCAATATGCTAAATACTTGACACCTTGGTTTCCAATCAGACTAGCAAATTAGCTCCAAAGTTCCTGGGCATCCTATTGTCTAAACAGATTGGTTACAAACAAACATGTGACTTAACAAACATCATTAACTCTGTAAACACTGAAGTGTTTTGACTTGTAACACCCAACATCAACCTGGCCGCTCCCCTCCCCCCCCAATGAGTCGCTCTTCTGTGTACATTGAGGTACAATTTGTCTTAAAGTGTTTAGTGTTGTACTTATTTATTGTATGTGTTCTGTTATTCTGTTTTTATGTTGTAAATCTGCACTCAGCAGATTATTATAGGTTGGAACCTACCCTGAGCCTGCTTTGGCAGGGAAGGCACGATATAAATGGAAGGAAATAAATAAAGCCCAGCATCTCAGCGGCCGCGGCCACAGGGAGGTTTTGCTCCAGCTCGGCTTCATTCCGGTGGCACCGCTTGGCAGGGCAGCCACCTGCTTCAGCCTTCCCCATGCCTGGATAGGTACAAGCTTTTTGGAAAGAAGAAGAGATTGGATCTATACCCCATGGCCCTTCACTGCCCGAAGGTGTCTCAGAGCGGCTCACAAACTCCTTTCCCTTCCCCTCCCCACAACAGACAGACACCCTGGGAGGCAGGTGGGGCCGAGAGAGCTCTTGACAGAAACGGCTCTTTTTCAAGAACAGCTCTGACAGAACCATGGCTTGCCCAAGGTCATCCAGCCAGGTTCAAGTGGAGGAGTGGGGGAATCAAACCCGGCTCTCCCAGATTAGAGTCCGCGCACTTAACCATGACACCAAACTGGCTCTGCATTTCTGCAGATTCCACCTACTTTGGTGCCCTTTTCTTCGCTTCGGCCTTCAGAAACCCCCCTGCCTGCCTCTAGAGGTTTTGTGTGTGTGTTTTTTTTTTAAAAAGATAATTATCACAAGAACATTTACAATGCACTCAATTCCACAATTGACTACTTTCCAGTAGATAGAAAGGGGAGAAGTCTATAGCCCTCTTCACTGTGGAGTTAGAAGAGGAAATGTGCAGGGCACATTTATAACTCTGAAACCAAAAAGGGCTAGAGACTTTTAAAAAAAGTAAATGGAAGCTGGGAATATTAAAGATGTAGCAATAGATTCTTCTAGCCAGTGTGGTGTCGTGGTTAAGTGCGCGGGCTCTAATCGAACCGGGTTTGATTCCCCACTCCTCCACTTGCACTGGCTGGGTGACCTTGGGCAAGCCATAGTTCTCTCAGAGCTGTTCTTGAAAAAGAGCCGTTTCTGTCAATGGTGACCTTATAACTAAGTTTGTTATTCCAGGTTGGTCCTTGCATCTGTTAAACAACATTTATCGTGTTTATGCTAATTCCTTCCCTCCTCGCTGTGGCGGGCTCAGGGCGGCTAACAACATATGTATAAATATATACATTAAAATTCCAATATATATATCTATATCTATACTAATAACAACATTAGAATAAGATTACAATATAAAACTGCAAGAAGATCAGATCAGTCAATCCTAAAAGAAATCAACCCTGATTGTTCCCCGGAAGGCCAGATAATGAAACTGAAGCTCAAATACTTTGGCCACCCAATGAGAAGGGAGCACTCGCTGGAGAAGAAGACCCTGATGCTGGGAAAGACGGAAGGTCAAAGAAGAAGAAGGGGACGGCAGAGGATGAGATGGTCAGACAGTGTCATCAAGGCAATGGACATGAAATTAAGCAAACTCTGGAGGACGGCAAAGGATGAGATGGTTGGACAGTGTCATAGATGCAACGAACATGAAATTGAGCCAACTTCAGAGGACGGCGGAAGACCGGAAGGCCTGGCGGGATCTGGTCCATGGGGTCACGAAGAGTCGGACTCGACTGTGCGACTGAACAACAACATTATAAAACAGAATATCACTTGCTGCTCACCCTCTACCTGTATGTAGGGACTGGCAACTTGCATTTCACTGTATCTGAAAAAGCGTGTGCGCGTACCAAAGCTTATACCTCGAATAAAACTTGGTTGGTCTTCAAGGTGCCCGACTGGACTCGAATTCTGTTCCGTGGCTTCAGTGGCCATGACAGCTAAACAGGCAGAGGCTGTCATGTGGGGGGAGGCTGGGGGGGGCCCTCAGCAGTATCCCTGGTTGGCCAGAATGCTCCACGGTGGGGAATGGCCCGCCCTTGTCTTCCGGAACCTGGAACTGGTTCTTGAGCCAGCTGTGCCCCGCTGCCCTGGAGAGCAGGAATTAAGCAGAGATGCACACTTCGGGGCGGCTGGGAAGCAGGCTCCGACTTGCCTTGAAGGGAGGGAGGGGTGCCAGGCCAAGGCCTCTGCCCAGAGGGGGTGGCCCAGCCGGCGGGGGAGGGGGAGCACCCGTGCCAATGTGGGTTTTTTGGGGGGGAGGGTTAGTGGGGCGTGGTGGGGTGAGGAAGAATGGGCCCCTGCTTGAAGAAGACCCCAAGGGGAGCGGGGGCAATGAAGCCGTCCCCCCCTTACCCCCCCTGGCCCCAGAGAGACATCCTGCTGGAACTGCCCTGGAGGGAGGGTGCTCTGCGTGTGCTCAGAGGCGCCCCCATGGCCTCCTCCAGGGCCAAGCCCTGCCTGGGGAGAAAGAGGCGTGGGGCTGGCGGTGCCTCAGCCCCACCTGCTGGCTCCTGCCCATGGGCCAGCTGGCATGGAGGGAGCTCCGTCTGGCAGACCTGCGCCCTGCGGGAAAGGCCTCGGCACAGCCTGGCAGAGAGGGCAGAAATGATGCTAGTGCCCGCAGATCCACCCCACGGGCGGGAGGGCCCACCGGACCCTGGGCAGGTGGCAGGCACAGGCCGGCCCTGGGCTGGAGAGAATCCGGCGTTGGGTCCGTCCGGGTCAGTCTGGCCCACCCAGAGGGCAGCAGCAGCGGCT
>NW_015174906.1:16486-17332 GCF_001447785.1 Gekko japonicus
GCGGGGTGGCCCTGCCGCTTGCTGGCCAGTGGACCCCTCTCCAGGCTGGCTTCTTCCTCCTCCTCCTCCTCGCTGCCAGCTGGGGAGAGCAGGGTCAAGTGGGGGGGGCGAGGGCCAGGCTCCATCTCCCCCCCCCCAAAAAGGAGGAGGAGGTGCGGAGCAGCCCAGAGCTGGCAACCCTACCTTGTCTGTTAGGGATTGCCAGGCACCAATTGGCAACTGCTTACTTTCCACAGCTGTAGTTTGTTTTGCAAGTATTACCAAGCCAGTAGGACCAGTTTCCGTGCTGATCACACATACTTTGTTAAGTACCACTCCTGCTTCTAACAAGACAAGGACAGATTAGTTTCCCTGAATGACATTTTCCACAAGGTGATAAAGAGTCCACTGTGCTAACAGCTATGCAAATAGATGAGAAGATCCAGCAAGCTATTCTTCTCCCAACATGGGACTGTAGAGACAAACAAGTTGTTCCAGTAAATTACTCTTCTTCTTTTTTTTGGCCCCCCGAAGGGGATTTTTTATTGCATTTTATATAAGGACTACAAACTACAACGAAAATAGGGAAGGGAATTACAATTAAGGAAAAAGGAAAGATAACCACTACTGACTAAAAACCCAAGAGAGGAGATCATCAAATTTGCTTAAATACAAAGCCACCCCTTAAAACGCTAACATTTTAATGAACTTAGTCAGACATGCTAGTATATCTTTTAAATCTTAAATTTAACTGTTGATAAAAGACCCCAGAGCATCTCATTATTAAGCACAATGTTTTCAAAGGCACAATTCAGAGTCCTTCAGCCTTCATTTTTTCTTATCCTGTCTTTTCCGCAGTTTGTAGGG
>NW_015174906.1:17688-18528 GCF_001447785.1 Gekko japonicus
TCTGGCAGGGCAGGTTTTGCCATTCTCGGGGGGGGGGCCATGGACGGGGGGGGGGGGAGAGACACAGCAGGTGAGTCTCCTGCCCCGGAGAGCCCCCCTGGGTCAGACCGGGGAGGGTCCACTCGGTCCAGTCTCCCCCCCTACCGTGGCCAGCCCGTCCCCCTGGAGGGCCACCATCGGGGCGTGGAGGCTGAGGGCTGCCCCGGTGAAAAGCCCAGAAGAGCCCCGCTGGGTCAGACCGGGGAGGGCTTGGGGGCCAAGGCCTTCCCCTCAGGGGGCCTCCTGGCTCCAGGAGTCGGGGGCCGGCTGCCTCTGAACACGGAGGTTCCCCTCTGTCCCCAGGAGGCTGGTGGCCACGGACAGACCCAGACCGGCCCTCCCGCCCTCCCTCCGTGAGCCGGTGTGCTCCCCTTTCCAAGCTGTCCAGGCCCGCAGCCATCACCAGGAGGGTCAGTTGCTGGCTGTGGCAGAGCAGCCCCCCTTTGTGGCGGGGCCTCCGGGCCCCCTGCAGGCGCGGCCCCTCTCCAAGCCAGGGAGGGTGGCCCCTGATTCGGAGGCCTCCTCAAAGGAGGAGAGTCCAGGCGGGGGCTGAGCGGCCAGCTGGCCCGGGGTGGCGTGGATCGGAGTCCTGGGAATGGCAGGGGGTGGGCTCTGCGGGCGCCTTTCCAGGGGGCACTGGGGCGTGGGCAGGATGCCGGGCGGCCAGGGGCGTGTGAGCACACGGGCACGTCTCAGTCGTCCCTGGTCAAGCAGGAGGCCCGCTGCTGGGGCTGATCCAGAAGGGTGTCCCAGGAGCCGTGGAGCCTCTCCCCCCACCCCCCCACCCCCCTCTGCCACCTG
>NW_015174906.1:19722-24433 GCF_001447785.1 Gekko japonicus
TCACCACCACCCCCACCCTGATGCAGACCTTCGTCTTCGGCAAGGTCGTCTGCAAGGCCGTGGCCTACCTCATGGGTGAGTGCGCCCGGCGTGGGGCGGGGATGTGGGGATGGGAGGCCTCACGGGGTGCCTCCCCACCAGGGACGGAGCTAGGCGGGAGCCGGTCCTCCGAGGCCTTCCGGGAGGTGAGGTTGTTTCTCAGCACTGTGCCGGGCGCGCGGCCAAGAAAGGGGTTTGTTCTGGTCCGAGGTTGCCTTGAGCGGCCATCTTCGCTCCCCCGCCCCGGGTGCCTGTACCGCTTGGCTTTCTGCCTCCTGGCTGGGGGTTGCCCCTCTGGGTTGGTAAGCACCTGGAGGTTTGGGGGCAGGGTGGAGCCTGGGGGGGCCATGGGCCTCAGCAGGGTATAGAGCCACAGAGCCCACCCTCCGAAGCAGCCGTTTTCTCCCGGGGACCGGGTGTGGGTTGTCATCCCAGCTCTGTGCCCAGGGCAGGGCTGGTGGCAGGAGCGCCTCTTGGGGGTGGCTGCCCGGGAGGTGCCTGGCCGTGGCACGGGGAGCCCCCCCACCGGGGCCCGGCCTGACCCCCTCCTCCCCCCCGCAGGCATGTCGGTCAGCGTCTCCACCTTCAGCCTGGTGGCCATCTCCATCGAGCGCTACAACGCCATTTGCAACCCGCTGCAGTCCCGCGTGTGGCAGACGCGCTCTCACGCCTACCGGGTCATCGTGGCCACGTGGCTGCTCTCGGCCCTCCTCATGCTGCCCTACCCGATCTACAGCACCACGACCGCCGCGGCTGCCCACCCCGGCATCTACCACTGCCAACACAACTGGCCGGGGAGCTATGTCAGTCAGGCCTGGTGAGTTGCGCCTGCCGGGGTGCGCAGTAGGCGTGGGGTGGGCGGGGGGGGTCTTTGCCGACCAGTGTGGGATGCCAGCGTGAATGGCCCCTGCAGGCTCAGGGACGTGCCCCAACCCGTAATCAGCACAGAGGACGTTCAGGCACATACCAAGGGGCTGTTGCCAGTGGGAGGGGGGGACACCTGGGACACCAATTTGCCCCTCCCGCAAACTTCTGTTTTGCTAAACCTTCCCCTGAAGGGTTTAGAATAATTTTTTAGGTCAGGAAATCTTCTGGATAGAAAAACCTCTCTGTGGGGGTGGTGTCCAGACCCCACTTCTTGACACACACCCCACGCTGCCCCCCCACCCCGAGTGCCCTTGGCTTCAGAAGAAGAAGAAGAGGTTGGATCTATACCCCATGGTCCTTCACTACCCAAGGGAGTCTCAGAGCGGCTCACAAACTCCTTTCCCTTCCCCTCCCCACAACAGACACCCCCTGTGAGGCAGGCGGGGCTGAGAGAGCTCTTGACAGAAACGGCTCTTTTTCAAGGACAGCTCTGACAGAACCATGGCTTGCCCAAGGTCAGCCAGCCAGGTGCAAGCGGAGGAGTGGGGGAATCAAACCCGGTTCTCCCAGAGTAGAGTCCGCGCACTTAACCACGACACCAAACTGGCTCTCAAGGATGTGATCTTCTGAAACACATCGCTCTCTGCCCCTCTGACTGCGAGTGTGGCAGGTGGCAAGGTGTCAGCGTGACTTGTATTGTTATATTTCATGGACTGGAGAAAGGGCCCCTTCTAGCACGGGAGGCGCTAGCCACGGTCCTGCCGGGCGGGCTCCCTTCGCCTTTCAGAGGGGCCTCTCGCTAGAGCGGGGCTAGGAGAGCGGGAGACCACGGGGCGGAAAGCGCTTTGGGAAGGGTCCGAATCATAAGAACACAAGAGAAGCCCATGTTGGATCAGGCCAGTGGCCCATCCAGTCCAACACTCTGGGTCACACAGGGGCCAGAAAGACCGGGTGCAAATCGGCCGGTGCTGTTTGGGGACGGGGGCCTGGGGCTGGGTTGCTGCCCGCCTGCTCCTCCTCCCCGACCAGATAGCTGCTCTGAACCTTCGGGAAGGGGCTTTGGCCCCGTTGCTTGGCTCTGGAGACCTGGGGGACGCCAGCCTGCCGACGGGTCAGTCAGAGCCAAGAGGGTGCCGCATCCCCGTGGGTGGCGGGGCCCAGACAGTCCGCGGGTGGATGAGCCATTCCGACCCTTCGTCTCTGGACGACCCATAAACGGTCCCCGGAGAGAGGGAGGCTTTCCTGTTTTAAGTCATGGCCATCCGTCACCTCAGCTTGGGCTTCTCGGAGGATCCTGTAACGCCAGGGGGACTGAGTCACACGTTTACCCGGCTGGCCTTGGGTTTGGGAGGGGGCCGGGTGACGTCCTGGCTTTCCAAGGCCTGCAGAAGCCGCTGAAGGAGGGACTGGGAGGGGGGGCACAGCTGGGAAATGTTGTGATGCCAGAAGTTCTTCCTCCATCTGAGCCCAGGTTGAGGATCATCTGCCCGGGGGAGGGAGGCAATGGCCGCTTTTACGGAGGGCCAAAAAAATGCCGTTCGGGTCGGGTGGTGGCGGCTCTGCAGAACGGCTTGCGTAGAAAGTCTGTTCGAGCACGACAGTTGGCCAGGGCTCAGTTGGGTGAGCTAACGCGTCCCTGCTTCCTCAAATCGGTCTTTTCATATAAATACCCCTCACTTCTGTTCCCTTCAGTGCCCTTGCCGATCTATGAATAAATTCTAGCACCATTAATACATGTGCACAAGATGTCCCTGAATTAAGCAGCTATGAATAAATGCATTTACTACGTTATTCTGGAAATGTGCTCTTGGTGGATTTCATGTTTTGTTTTTGAAACGCTCCTTGGTGGGAGGTGGGGGTCTACGCCAAAGGACTCGACTCCTGTTTTGTCCCACTGTGGGGGCTCAGCCGGCGGCCCCCTCGTCTCTTGGGGTCAGAGCTGACTTCTGGCGACCCTGTGGAGTTGTTCAGGGGTGGTCTGCCATTGCCTGGCCCTGCAGCGTCTTCCGTGGGGGGGTCCCCCCCTTCCAAGGACTAGGCGGGGCTGGCCCTGCTTAGCTTCCGCGATCAGGCTAGCTTGGGGCCCCCAGTGCTGACCGTGGCTCACTCCCTTTTTGCAGGAAGGTGCAAAGCTGCTGCAGGGATTCACTGGGGAGGAAGGTTGGGGACCTCACGGGCACCAGCCAATACGTGTTCGTCCACAACCAGCATTTTGCTGAACTGCTCTGCAAAATTAGCACATTAGTGTTTCAAAGTAGGGGTCCCCCCCCCTCCGGAAATGAAGTAGGGTGTCTGCAGAGTGAGGTGGGCAGGCAGGGTGGTCTTGTCAGTCCCCCCACGGACCAGGGAGTCCCATGCTGTGGGAAGGAAGGATGCAGCGGTCCGCTTCCTTCCTTCCTTCCTTTTCTTCCTTCCCGCCTCCCAGGTACGTGCTGCTCTTGGTCACGCTCTTCTTCATCCCCGGGCTGGTGATGACCGTGGCCTACGGGCTGATCTCCTGGGAGCTCTACCACAGCATGCGCTTCGAGATGGACCTCCCCCAGGAAGCCCACGAAGCCAAAGGTGCGTGCTTCTCCCGGGGAGGTGGGTGGGTGGGAAAGGCCCGGGCTGGGCAGGGGCTGCGAGAGAGGGGCCGTGGAAGCAGGGGGGGGGTCCCCCAAAGGGGACTCTTCTCCTGAGGAGTGGCTCACGTCTAAAGGTGCAGCGAGGGGGAGTGATCTCTGCCTCAGTCAGTGGGTTGGGGGGGGGCTTCAGCAGAGTGCCCCCCCCCAGGGGCAATGGGGACCTGTAGGCGGAGAGGCCGGCCCTCGGCCTCTTTCTGGACTTCCTGGCTGGTCTGGCTTGCAGGGCCGGACAACAGGCCACCCTTCGGCCCCGAGCCTCTGGTCCCACCCCCTCCCCTCAAACTGGGGCCCGCAGGCTCCCCACGGCCATCAGGATCTCTGGGTGGGCGGCCATGACTCTGCGGGGTGCTTCCCTGGGCTGCAGAGAATCCAGAGGAGAAGGTTTGGTGGCTGGGACTCTGGGCAGGCCGAGAGAGGCCTCCGTGCCGGGGGGTGGGGTGGGGGGTGGTCTCTGTGTCCTCCACAGAGCTTTCTTTGGCGGCACATGTGACCTGCTCCGACCGTCCGTCCGTCCGCCTCGCTCAGTCTGGCCTCCCCTGCCTGCCGCATCCTCCCGGCTTGTCTCGTGTCCCCCGCAGCCCAGCAGAACGGGGGGGTGCAACCGCTGGCCGCTTGCGACGAGAGTGACGGCTGCTACATCCAGGGTCCCCGGTCCGCAGCAGGAGGCGCCGTGGAGCTCTCGGTCCTGACCTCCGAGGACCACGCCAAGGAGGAGCGGGCCCGGGTGAGCCGCTCGGAGGGCCAGCTGCAGGCCAAGAAGCGCGTCATCCGCATGCTCGTCGTGATCGTGGTCCTGTTCTTCGTCTGCTGGCTGCCCCTCTACGTGGCCAACACGTGGCGGGCCTTCTCCCCCGACGACGCCCACCGGGCCCTCTCGGGCACCCCCATCTCCTTCATCCACCTCCTCTCGTACACCTCGGCCTGCGTCAACCCCTTCACCTACTGCTTCATGAACAAGCGCTTCCGCAAAGCCCTGGCCGCCACTTGCGCCCGCTGCGTGGCCCCCTGCCGCCACCCGCCCCGCCCCCCGGACGACGAGGTCACGGCCACGGGGGCCTCCCTCTCCAAGTTCAGCTACACCACCGTGAGCAGCATCGGGGGGCCCTGACCCCCCCCACGACCCACCTTCCCTGGCACCCGGGGGGAGGGGCCAGGGAGAGCCCTCCCCCCCCCAAGAGGTC
>NW_015174906.1:24753-26136 GCF_001447785.1 Gekko japonicus
CCCTGGAAGGGGCCTCTCAGGGAGGGGGGGCTGCACCAGCACTGATCCACCCCGGGGACGAGAGGCCCGGCTCAGGGGGTCCCTCCTCCGCCCGGGCGCCTTTCTCCCGGCCCTTCGCTGTGCCTGCCCGCCTGCGGCATGGAGATTCTAACGCCAGCCTACCTTGCAAGAGTGTTGTAAATATTATTCAGATCCCACGTGGGGGGGAGCCCTTTGTAGCGACATCGTCCTTTCTAGCAGGGAGAGACCCCTCCCCTAAGCCCAGACCCTCTGGGAGAGGCAGATGGCCTCCTTGCGGGGGTGGGGGGGGACATTGCCAGAGAACCAGGCGAGGGGAGGGGTCTCTTCGGGCTGTGGTGTTTCCACTGGTCCTCGTCCCTCCGCCAGCTCCCCGCTCCTCTGTGTGCATGGGGGGGGGGAGATGTTGTCTTTCATGCTCCGTGTACGTCAAATAAAGTCCTCAGAATCAAACCGTTTTGTGCTGCAACCAGGACTTCACTCCTGCCACGCGGGAAAATGGAAATTGTCGTCCCGTCCCCCCCACACACACACACACCCTCCAATGCTCCCTCTAAGCTGTGGAGTCTTGTGAGCAACAATTCCACTTTGTGAGCTGCGGGCATTAAAGTTGGGAGCGAGCGATTTGGCTATGGCATAAATGAGTTTGCCCTGGAGCCCCATCCTTCCTGCCACAGGAGGTGGTGGCGGCTACAAGCATGGACGGCTTCAAAAGGGAATTAGATAAGCATATGGAGCAGAGGTCCGTGAGGGGCTATTAGCCACAAGGTATAGATAGGGGCTCTGGGGCAAGGGATGCTCGGTCTTCTTGGGTGGGTGGGTGGGGTTATTGCAAACAGTGATGCCCCCCTGGAAGAGCCCCTGGCTTCTGCAAGGTCTGAGGGGGTGGAAGCACACCTGTTGTAACACACACACCTCTGCTGTTTTCTGAAACGAGACGTTGGACCTTGAGGCAGAAGCAGATGCCTGCTCACGCTCGTCACCCCCCCAACCTGGTTTCCAACGCAACGCCGCCACCACCCCCAACACACACAGACACCGGTGTGGTGTCCAAGCAGCGCAGGCGTGAAGTCCGGTTCCCCCGTGGAGGGAGGGGAGTCGGTCGGTCGAGGGAATCATGCCAGGCCAAGGCCTGCGGCTGCCAGACCCGCTTGGCCCTGGGTCCCTGGTGCAAACTGGCCCTGCCGGGGTGGGGAGGGGAAGGGAGCCCCCACCCACCCTGAGCCCTTTGGGCAGGTGCAGGGAAGCTGCGGGGGGCGGGCTGGCCCCTGCTCCAAACCCTTCTGGGCTGCAAAGCTTCAACTGCCCCCCCCGCCTCTGAGGACCCAGGTGTGCTCCCCCCCCCCCAGTGCCACCGGCAAAGGA
>NW_015174906.1:26555-29937 GCF_001447785.1 Gekko japonicus
GACCCAGGTGTGCTCCCCCCCCCCAGTGCAAACGGCAAAGGAGCAGGTGCCTGGCTGGGGGGGGTGATTCCCCCCCCCGGTAACCCCTTGGCTCAGTCCTGCACCTCCCAAACACACGGGGAGACCCATGGGCTGGTCAGACACCGGGGGGGGGGCCCTCCCGTTTGGGCTGTCTGCTCGTGTGCCAGCGTCACTTCAGTGGTTCTCAAAATGTGGGATGGGACCAATGTTCCCTCTAAGCTGTGGAGTCCTGTGAGCAAAGATTTTACTTTGTGAGCCGCTGGCAGTGAATTGGTGAGCGAGCGATTTGGCTGCCGCAGCAGTGAGTTTGCTCTTCTGGAGCCCCATCCCTTCCTGAGCCAAGACCCAAATGTGTGAGCCGGAGGCTAGAAACCTGTGGGCTAGCTCACACTCACACAGCTCAGAGGGAACACTGGATGGGACCCCGAAATGCAGGCGGAGGAGTAGGAACTGGGGCAGCTGTGGGGAGCCCCGCTGCAAATGGAGGCTGGCCTGGGCAGAATCTTCACACCCCGCCCGTGGCCCAGCATCACGACGACTGGAAAAGAGACGAGGAACTGGCTCTGTCTTCACGAGGAGGCGGGTCTGAGGTTCCACGCTGGGGAGTGGCCTTGCAAAAGGGCCTGTTTACCTGAGGGTCCCGCTTCAAACAGCTGGAGAACCATGGGTTTTCTGGCCCGGCTCAAGGGAGCCCTTTACAGAAGGTCTGCTGAGAGCCAGTTTGGTGTCAAAGTTAGGAGCACGGACTCTAATCTGGGAGGACCAGTCCTGAGTCCCCACTCCTCCTCCCCATGCAGCCAGCTGGGTGACCCTGGGGCAGTCACAAGTTCTCTCAGAGCTCTCTCAGCCCCATCTACCTCACCGGGTGTCTGTGGTGGGGAAAGGAAGGGAAGGTGATTGTAAGCCACTTTGGGACTCCTTATGGTCGAGAAAGGCAGGGTACAAAAACCAACTCTCTTTTGAGAGCCAGTTTGGTGTCGTGATTAGGAGTGCGGACTCTAATCTGGGAGAACGGGGTTTGGTTCCCCACTCCTCCACACGCAGCTGCTGGTGTGACCTTGGGTCAGTCACAAGTTCTCTCAGAGCTGTTCCCTCAAGGGCAGTTCTCAGGAGAGCTCTCTCAGCCCCACCGACCTCCCAGGGTGTCTGTTGTGGGGAGGTGAAGGGACAGGAGATTGTAAACTGCTCTGAGACTCCTTCAGGTAGTAAAGGGTGGGGTATAAATCCAATCTCCTCCTCCTCCTCCCACCTCTGTGCAAGGAAGGGCCATTGGCTGTGCCGATGCGCCTCAAGGCGGGTGCAGCAGACCTCTGGGCAGAGCTTCCTCTGCACAGCCGCCGCCTTCTCCGCAGCTGTTTGTTGGTTTGGAAAGTGAGTCTGAGTCCAGAGGCCTGCTTGAAGCAGATTGCAGCCAGCACACACGCAAACCCCCCCTCAGGGGAGGCAGAAGGTTCTTCCTCTGCAAGGCACTGGGGGGGGGGCAGGCTGGCGCCCTTGGAGGGGCAGGTGTTTTGCAGCTCAAGGAGGAATCCTGCCATCACCCACCCATCAAAGTGGACAGTTCCCTACAGCAGAACTGGGGGTTTCCCACGCTGCGCCTCTCGCCAGCTGTCCAGTGGGGGTGACAGGGCTCGGTTCTGGGCCCGGTACTTTTCAGTATTTTTATAAAGGATCTGGATGAGGTGTGGAAGGGCTACTCATTGAATCTGAAGATGACACCAAATTGGGAGGAGCACCAGAAGATAGAGATAGAATTCAACGAGATCTGAACACACTGGAAAAATGGGCGGATGTGACCAAGATGCATTTTAACAAGGATGAGTGCCGAGTTCTACATCCGGGTAACAAAAATGAGGAATACACATACTGGATGGGTGATACGCTTCTGGGTAGCAGTGTGTGTGAACAAGATCTTGGGGTATGGGCCTGAAGATGAATCCCTTTCTCCCGGCAGAGAGAGAAGGGGGATCTTCATCATCCGATGAGGGGATTGCTTCGTCTCTGCAGCGGTCGGGCTTGTGGGGGGCTGCCTTACCCAGGGCCCCTCCGGCAATCCCACTCCTTCACGGTCTGGTGCCCCCCCGGGATCTTGGGGTGTGTCAACAGAGGCTTAACATCCAAATCGCAAGGCGTCCTAGTCCCGCTGTACACGGCATTGGTCTGGCCACAGCTGGAGTCCTGTGTGCAGTTCTGGAGGCCACAAAGGATGTGGACAGGATGGGGCGGGTGCAGAGGAGAGCGACGAGGGTGATGGGGGGCCTGGAGGCCAAGAAGCCCCGTGAGGAAAGGCTGAGGGGGGACTGGGGAATGTTTAGCCCGGAGAAGAGGAGGCGGAGGGGGGACACGATAAGCGTCTGAAGGGCCGTCACTTGGAGAAGGGCAGAGAGGTGTTTCTGTTGGCAGCAGAGGAGAGGATTCACAAGAATGGGTTTACATCAAGGGCGGGAAGGTGCCGTCTGCAGAGCGGGGGTGGGGGTGGGGGTGGGAATTTACAGTAAGAGTGGAAATCAGCTGCCTGGGGAGGTGGTGGTGAGCTCCCCCTCCCTGGCAGTCTTGTTAGGGATTCTGAGATTCGAGATCGATGGTCGTTTTGCAAACACAAGAGTCACATTAGTTAAAAGAAAAACATCTTTACTACAAAACAAATCATGGGTGGGGTACTTTGGATAAAAAGAAATAAAACACAAGATTACATGCTTACAGTTACTTTCAGCTCTACTTGCTAACGGCTACATCTTCCTATCTACCCAGTGGCTTCAAGAGAGTGCTTCCTACGCTTCACACAAAGGACCATAAAACCTTGTGAATACATTAATGCTAGATCAAAGCATTTCCACAAACAAGTTGTTGGTTGACCAATACAAAAGCTACAGGTCACTTCCTTAGACTAAGCAGCTCCCTCAAACTTTCCCGCCGTAGAATACATTATGTAACGCAACATCCGGTTTCCTGACAAACAACACTTAACTCTGTAATGACTGAAGTGTAGCAACTTGAAACTCCAACAAGTCTTTAAGCAGCAGCTGGACAAACCCTTGCCAGGGACACCCTCTCGGCGGATCTGGCACTGAGCAGAGGGTCGGGCAAGATGACCTGCATAGCCCCTTCCAACTCTGTGTGATTCTGTGATTCGAGGATACACCTGGCATTCCCAACCGGTGGCTTCCCCAGGTGGCGACTGAGGAGAGGGCCCCCCCCCAGGCTGGAATGCCAGGAGAGAAGCCCGGCTTCTGTAAATGAGCAGATGACATGAAGACTATGGTTGGAAAGAGGTGGCAGGAGGCCTGGGGTGGCCGGCCGGCCCCACCCCAGGCCTGTCTCTGGGGCAAACCTCCACACCGCAGCCCCCCCCCCCCCCCCC
>NW_015174906.1:30383-35257 GCF_001447785.1 Gekko japonicus
AGAGAAGAAGAAGAGATTGGATGTATACCCCACCCTTCACTTGGAGTCTCAGAGCGGCTTAAAAACCCCTTTCCCTTCCCCTCCCCCCAACAGACACACCCTGCGAGGTGGGTGGGGCTGAGAGAGCTCTTGACAGAGACTGCTCTTTTTCAAGGACAGCTGTGCCAGAACTTGTGACTGCCCCAAGGTCACACCACCAGCTGCATGTGGAAGAGGAGTGGGGAATCAAACCCGGTTCTCCCAGATTAGAGTCCACACACTTAACCACTACACCAAACTGGCACTACACCAAACTGGCCACTGCTGCTGATGTACCGACAAGGAAGGAACTTGTGGCTAAATTCGGCCTCCGTGCCAGAGGACTGGAAAGTTGCAAATGTCACCCAGGTTTTTAAAAAGGGGTCCATAAGAAGAAGAAGAGGAGATTGGATCTATCCCCCGCCCTTCAGTACCCAAAGGTGTCTCAGAGTGGCTTACAAACTCCTTTCCCCGTCCCCACAACAGACAGACACCCTGTGAGGTCCGTGGGGCTGAGGAAGCTCTGACAGAAACGGCTCTTTTTCAAGGACAGCTCTTATCAGAACTACGGCTTGCCCAAGGTCACCCAGCAGGTGCAAGTGGAGGAGGAGTGGGGAATCAAACCCGGTTCTTCCAGATTAGAGTCGGCACACGTAACCATTACACCAAGAGATTGGATTTATACCCCACCCTTCACTACCCGAAGGAGTCTCAGAGCGGCTTACAAACTCCTTTCCCTCCCCCTCCCCACAACAGACTCCCTGTGAGGTGGGTGGGGCTGAGAGAGCTCTGACAGAAACGGCTCTTTTGCAAGGACAGCTCTTATCAGAACTGTGGCTTGCCCAAGGTCATCCAGCCAGGTGCAAGGGGAGGAGTGGGGAATCAAACCCGGCTCTCCCAGATTAGAGTCCGTGCCCTTAACCACGACACCAGAATGGCAAGGGAGGAATCCAGGGAATTACAAGCTGTGTTGTAACCTGTGTTGCAGATAAAAATCGTTATTAAAAAGAGAATGATTAAGCTCCTTGAGGAACAAGGAAGCCTGCTGAGGGAAGTCCGGCTTCTGCAAAGAGAACAACTCCCGCCTCACCGGCCTTTGGGAGTCCATTGGGCAGGTGAACCAGCACCCGGGAAAGGGGCAGCCCACAGCAGACGCTCTATATGTGGGGACTCACGGGAAGGCTTTGGATGAGGCGCTTCACGAGAGACGGCTGAGAGAGCTGAGCGGGTCACGGGGGTAAAAGGACATGCTCTTTGGGGGATTAAAAACGGGTGAAACAACAGGAGGGCAAAGAGGAGGGATTTCGAGGGACGGTTCTCGCCACGGAGAGAATCAAGCCATGGGGGTCCCACAAAGGACTGGTATTGGGGCCGGTGCTGTTTAATCTACTCATAGATGATCTGGAACGAGGGGTATTTGGTTAATAAAGCAGAGTCTGCCTAGTCCTATAGAAGCACCATACTGAGGGCAGTAAATTAATCCCCCAAGAAGTATATCGCAAAAAAGGAAGACTTACATTTATTCAAGTAGATGCAGTTCACAGTCAGGCTGCAGTCAAAAGAAGAGAAAGAAAGAACCCTCCTAGGGAAGATAGGATTTCCCCTGTCGTAAATGGCCAGCTAATCCGGCACCATGTGGATGGGAATAGGAGGGCATTGTGTTTGCAGGAGAGACACACAGAGACACACGTGTCTCCGCGGTAGGCCATGTGCAATGAGAGGGGAGGGGTCAGAGGGCAGCTCCAAAGTGGTGATGAGGATGATGAAGAAGAAGAAGATGAGGAGGAGACTGGATTTATACCCCATGGCCCTTCACTACCCAAGGGAGTCTCAGAGCGGCTGACAGACTCCTTTCCCTTCCCCTCTCCACAACAGACAGACACCCTGTGAGGGAGGTGGGGCTGAGAGAGCTCTTGACAGAAACTGCTCTTTTCAAGAACAGCTCTTGTCAGAACTACGGCTTGCCCACGGTCATCCAGCAGCTGCAAGTGGAGGAGTGGGGGAATCAAACCCAGCTCTCCCAGATTTAGAGTCCATGCACTTTACCAGGACACCAACCACTACACCAAAGACAAAGAGAAGGCATTCCATTCAAGGAGACAGCACCTATACACACCTAGTGTGATGTAGCTATAGCACCCCCCAGTGTCCAGGTATGCTGTCATTTGTTGTTGTTGTTGTTCAGTCGCACAGTCGAATCCGACTCTTCGCGACCCCATGGACCAGCTCCCGCCAGGCCTTCCTGTCTTCCACCGTCTTCTGAAGTGTGCTCAATTTCATGTTCGTTGCATCTATGACACTGTCCAACCATCTCATCCTTTGCCGTCCCCGTCTTCTTTGACCTTCAATCTTTCCCAGCATCAGGGTCTTCTTCTCCAGTGAGTGCTCCCTTCTCATTGGGTGGCCAAAGTATTTGGGCTTCAGTTTCATTATCTGGCCTTCCAGGGAACAGTCAGGGTTGATTTCTTTTAGGATTGACGGATTTGATCTTCTTGCAGTCCAAGGGACTCTCAAGAGTCTTCTCCAGCACCATAGTTCAAAAGAATCTATTCTTTGGCGCTCGGCCTTCCTTACAGTCCAACTCTCGCAGCCATACATGACTAGTGGGAATACCATTGCTTTGACTACCAAATATCATTGACTGCGTGGCAACCATGCAATTATATTCCTTTAAAATTTTTATAACTATAAACAATTTTACCATAATCAGAGTGCAAAACATACTTTTACAAACATCAATTGGAACAATTAGAAATTGATTAGAAGAATTACAAAAATCTTGGAGAACAGTAACAATTCTCTGTCTTATACCAAAAAGCGTATTTCACACGGGAAACAAAACGAAACCAGCTGTCCTGTGAGGCTTCACCAAAGCTCCGGGGGGCTTCTGGTCACCGGTTGTCTTGGCTGTAGTGGCCTTTGGTTCCTGGCGGTCCAGCTCAAAGACTCCGTTTCTGAGAGCACCTGTGGAACAGAGCTCACCTTGGCACGAGACGGTACGCATGTTATCCTCAAAGTGTACAGCAAATCCTTTTCCTGAGAGTGTGGGCACGCTTAGCAAATTTGCCTTTAAATCAAGGATGCATAAAACGGCACTTGCAGTAATTTATTTGTTTGTTTGTTCAAATTATACCCTGCCCTCCCCGCCAAGGTGTTTCAGTTTCAATTTCAGTTCTACCATCACCTACTTAGCAATTTAGGGTAACTTTTCGTTTTCCTTGTAGGTCTACTTAATCTCCATTGGCTGGGCACACTTTTCCTGAAGCATTTGTTTCCAGTTCTTCAAACAAATTGACATCTGATGTCAGATGTGTGGAAGCACCAATACCAATTAGCCAAGGCCTGTGGCCTTTGTTCATTTGTGTTAAATGAGATATGCAATAATTAAATTACTTTCTTTGGGAGAAATCCTTGCGGCTCTGTGTTTGAGTGAGAGGTTGCGCGCTGGTGCTGACATTTGCATTTCCACTGAGCAAGCTCTCCCTCTGGAAATGACCCGGCTTGTTCCAATTGAAGCAGTGAGCGACATTTCTTTTGTCTTTGGGGCTGGGGTTCCTATGGTCAGTTGGCTTAGTTCCTGCCCCCTTTGATCTGGCCTCTTGGACATAAGAACGTCAGAAAAGCCCTGCTGGGTCAGACCAGTGAGGGTCCATCAAGTCCAGCCTCCTGTCTCACACAGTAGCCAACCAGTTCCTCTGGAGGGCCAACAACAGGATATAGAGGCTGAGGCATTCCCCTGATGTTGCCTCCTGGCTCTGGGATTCGGAGCTCAACTGCCTCTGAACATGGAGGTTCCCCTCAGTCACCATGGCCAATAGCCACTGACAGGTTTATTCTCCATGAATTTGTCTAATCCCCTTTTAAAGCTGTTTATTCCTGTGGCCATCACTGCATCCTCTGGCAGTGAATTCCACATTTTAATCGTTCTGTGCATAAAGTAGTATTTTGTCCCTCCTGAACCTACTGCCCATCAGCTTCATTGGATGCCCTCGAGTGCTCGTATTTCGGGAGAGGGAGAAAAAGCTCCATGCACCTCGGCATCTAGTCATGCCGGCCACATGACCACGGGAACGTCTTCGGGCAGCGCTGGCTCTTTGGCTTGGAAATGGAGACAAGCACCACCCCCTAGAGTCAGATTCTACTAGCTTTTGATCAAGGGAAACTTTCATCATGTCCCCCCTTCGTCATCTCTTTTCACAACCAAAAAGTCCCAGAGACTCTTCAGCCTTTCTGCACAGGAAGGTGCTCCAACCCACTAATAATCTTCGTTGCCCTCCTCTGTACTTTTTCCAACTCTGAAATGTCCTTTTTGAGATACAGTGACCAGAACTGTACACAGTATTGCAAATGACTCTGCACCATAGATCTATGCAGGGGCATTACGATAGCAACCATTTTATTCTCAATCCCTTTCCTAATAGTCCTTGACATAAAGTTTCTCTTTTTCACCGTGCAGCAAGAAACAATGCTGTGTGCCTCATATGACTACCACTCCCCTGTGCCTCATATCAGCTTCCCCTAAGAAGGTGCATCATTTCACACGACAGTCAGCAGAATAAGATTCAGGTAGGGAACGTAGAAACAGTCCGATTTGTAAGTCCTCATCTAGCACTTTACCAGAAGTGGCAAGCTTATCAATTAGATTTTTCCTCCTTGGGCTGGTGCTCAGTTCTAAAAAGCCATGCAATTAAATTATCTCCCTCAAGTTTCTCTAGGGCCCCATTCATACGAGGCAGTTTCGGCCGGGGGCGGGCCGGATTGGAAGCGCAGCAAACGGGCGCGATCCCACGCCAACATCTGCCTGGCATCGCGCCTGTGCCTCCAATCCGGCCCTTCCCCCGATGAAGCACGTCAAA
>NW_015174906.1:36009-47312 GCF_001447785.1 Gekko japonicus
AAGTGGTACCTATTTATCTACTTGCAATTTCTTGCTTTCGAACTGCTAGGTTGGCAGGAGCTGGAACTAGAGACGGGAGCTCACTCCGTCATGCGGCAACTCAGTACAATGTACAATGTACCTAGTTTGCATAAAACATTTTAAAACATTTTAAAACGAAATAAAACAATCAACAGCTCGCAGTACTGGTCATTCATTCATTAAATTAAATGGCGCGCTCTAAAATCTACTATCGGAGTTCACAATTCAGTGACTTTCTGTCTTTGTCTCCACACATGGCTCTGTCTCCACACTAGGGCCAGCCTGTACCACAGATGTTCAGATGATGGCAGGCAGCAAACCTCTGAATCCCAGTGCCAAGAGGCAGCCTCAGGGAAAGGCCTCAGCCCCTGTGCCCAGTTTGATGGTGGGTGGCTCCTAATTAAAAGCCTGGTGGAAGAGCTCCGTCTTGCAGGCCCTGCGGAACTGTAAAAGGTCCCGCAGGGCCCTGATCCCTTCCGGGAGCTCATTCCGGGAGCTTGAATGAAGGGAGCCTCCATATTCAGAGGCAGCAAACCTCTGAATCCCAGTGCCAAGAGGCAGCCTCAGGGAAAGGCCTCAGCCCCTGTGCCCAGTTTGGTTTACCCTCCCCAGGAACCAGTCTGCCACTGTGTGAGGCAGGGTACTGGACTAGATGGACCCTCACTGGACTGGTCCAGCAAGGATCTACTTATGCTCTTACAAGATGGGGAAGGCCCAACTGATGCGCAGGGTCCATTTTGGCTTGGTCATGTGGCTGTCAGCCCCCCCCCCCCCCGGAAATCTCCAGCTTCTACACAAACAACTTCTTCTTCTTCTTCTTCTTCTTCTTCTTCTTCTTCTTCTTCTTCTTCTTCTTCTTCTTCTTCTTCTTCTTCTTCTTCTTCTTCTTCTCTTCTATATGCTGCACACTGAGCTGACATTTTCATCAAGCTGTCCACTACAACTCCAAGCTCGCTTTCCATCACAGTCTCATCCAATTCAGACCCCATCAGTATATATATGAAGTTAGGAATTTTTGTTCCAGTTGTGCATCACCTGACACTTTATGCATAGATAGAGAAGGTAACACAATATACAAGGAGCTAGCTTGCTGTACTCACCCGAAGCTCACAATGTTACAGTCCATAAGTCAACAATTCGGTGGCCCCGGTCACACGGCAAAGTTGCCGCGGGAGAGGCACAGGAGTCCCGCAGATTTTCCGGGGGCGATCTCACCCCAACATCTGGGAAGCGCAGTGCTCCCGTGGCGAACCCGTGGCTCCCCGCCAAAGGTGGGGAGTTAAAAACTAGTACCTACGAGGTACTAGTTTCCGGAAACTGCGGGCCAAGGGCGGGCGTCTGATCATGTTCCCGG
Organism: Gekko japonicus; assembly: GCF_001447785.1. Taxonomy (NCBI): domain Eukaryota; kingdom Metazoa; phylum Chordata; class Lepidosauria; order Squamata; family Gekkonidae; genus Gekko; species Gekko japonicus. The sequence goes on from NW_015174906.1 coordinate 37,385, forward strand.
TGGACTTACGTGGCATCCAGCGCCCGCCGCTGTTCGTCTCCGCAGGTTGCGCAATAGTGCCCAACAGCGCATGCGCACAAAGAGCGATTGCTAGTGTGCTCGCGTGGCGTGGCTTCTGTGCCGCGCTGCAGGATACCTGTCTGATCGGCATTTCCCCCGAACCACGGGACCTCGACCGGGACGTGTGCTTGGGCAGCCGCGCGTTAGTTTCCTCCAGGGCAATTAGCCACGCCTCCCCCCCGCGATATCCGGCCCATGTGACCGGGGCCTATAGAAGGCTTCTCCGGTTCTCCATGGGAACACCCCAGAAAGACCACTCTAATAAAGCACAGCTGTACTAATGGTTCCAAAAGAATTAAAGGAACAGTACTGTGTTATATAAGAAATTGCAAGTAGATAAATAGGTGCCACTTCGGTGGGAAGGGAACAGCGTTCCGTGCACCTTGGTGTTTAGTCATGCCGGCCACATGACCACGGAAACATCTTCGGACAGCGCTGGCTCTTCGGCTTTGAAACGGAGATGAGCACCGCAACCCTAGAGTCGGATTCGACTGGCTTTCGAGCAAGGGAGACCTTTACCTTTTTACTGTGTTATATGGTGTTATATTGTATTTGTAATTCGGTTCCAGGAAAAATACGTCTGCCTGAAAAAGAATCTGTCGAAACACGCAATTTTTGCCTGTGAGGCGTGCTGCCTGCTTCGATGCTTGCTGTATCACTTTGTGTGGAAAGTATACCTGCCCGCTGCGTCTCTCATGCTTGCTTCGATGCTTGCTGAATCACTTTGTGTGGAGAGCATATCAGAGCCGGCTGCCTCTCTCATCCTTTACGACGGCTGCAACCTCCACCAGTCTCTTATCAGGAGCAAGGTAGTCCACAGCATTGGAATAGGTCTCTGTGGCTGTGGACTTTTCTATTAGTAGATATATCGTGTACTTCAGGTTTTTGTACTATAATGAATGTGTACAAGATATACCAGGGTCTCTATTGTATTTAAATCAACATATGAAGACACAGGTGCATATTAGTAGAGTGTGTTTTGTTCTCACAGGGCGTTTCTTCGTGTTTGCCCACCTGGGGGCTGGCAACCCTCTCTCTCCTCCTCTCCCCTCCCCCGCTCACCTCTCTGCGCTCTGCTGAAGCCACAGGGGTGGGCAACCGAGGCCGCTCCAGAAGCCCTTGGCCATGGGCACAGGGAGCAGGCCGTGTGACACCCAGGGTCAAAGGTCAGACCAGGCTCTGGGAGGCAGACCCCGCCCCCTCTGGTGTGGAAATCACTTGGTAGCGTTGGGTCGGCCACGCTCCTTCTGCCTAACCTACCTTGCAGGGTCGTTGTGAAGACAATACAGGGAACTGCCTTGGTGACCAGATCTGGTCAAAAGGCTGTCTAGAAATACAGGACATAACAGAAAGCAATGGGGGCAAGCCGTGCACACTGCCCTGAGATCTCGGCAGAGTGGGAAGAGGAAAGTGCCCCTCACAGAGAGATGAGGGAGGGGCACAGGCAGGCGGGGGGGAGGAGCAGGGCAGGGGATGGGCTCCACCAGACTGCCCTGAGCCGGGCGGTCCAAATGGGTCAACAGGCCAGCCACCCAGACCGCTCCTTGCCTCCCGCCACATCCCGGACTTCCGCAGTCTCCCAAAACGAGCCCTCCGCTTGGGGTCCTCTGCATGCACAGCTTAAGCAGGTGCCCATTTGCACAAGCCCCTGGCCCCCGAGAGGCCAGCCCTTTCCCCGCATGGCAGTCCTTCAGGCGGAGTCACAGTGGAGCCCGTGTGGAAGGGGACAGCCGGGAAGAGACAGAGGAAAGTGTGCAGGAAGCGCCATCTCCTCCATGCACAGCTCCGCACTCTCACAGTGGTGCTGAAAGCAACATGGCGCACCCTCCCTCACCCTGCGGAAGCGGCTGCCGTAGACTTGGCTTCCACGGCGGGTTCTGCTGTCTGCGTTAACGGGGGGGGGGGCGTCCGCGTGACATCGAGCTACCCGAGCATGGCTGGGAGGCACCCGGGGAGGGGGCTCTCTGCCTTTCCGCCCACCTCCTCAGAGGGGGACCTCCTTCGGTCTGGCCGAGAGGAGGCAGGGCGGGCAGAGGAGGCAGCTGTGTGGGCTCCGTGCCCCAGCCAAGGCAGGAAGCTGGCAGACAGCCCCACAAAGTGAAACCAACAGGGTGGGGGACATTCAGTGGGCATGAGGGACTGAAACAGGAATTAGGGTCGTAGATCCAACCAGAAGTCTGAACACAGAACGGAAGCAAAGCAGAAGTGTGAGCATGATGCATTCAACGGTCCCACGTTACACACGACGGGGAGCCACCCCACAGCAACCCACAGACGGCGGGACAGACCACCGTCCCCCCCGTGATTTATTCAGTGCCACCCTATTGCCTGGGCAGCAGAAGAGCCCTCTGGACGCGTTCAGTCTGGCACAGTTTGAGGAAAGCCAGGCGAGTGGCGGCCTTCCTCACCTCCTCCGGCCGGCCACTCCGCAAGGCGGGGGCCACACAGGCCCGTAGCCAGGAAATGTTCGGGGGGGGGGAACACCAGGATTGGGGCACTTAATTAGACCACCACTAATTAAATGAATAACGCCTCTAACTGGTTGGCATCTAATTAAGTGCAGCTTGAGCTGTCCCAGCGTGGAGGAGGCAGGCGGGCAGGGCAGTGGGCAAGTTTGGTGTCGTGGTTAAGAGCAGCGGACTCTAATCTGGGAGAACCGGGTTTGATTCCCCACTCCTCCTCCACATGCAGCTGCTGGTGTGACCTTGGGTCAGTCACAAGTTCTCTCAGAGCTGTTCTCTCAAGGGCAGTCCTCAACAGAGCTCTCTCAGCCCCACCTGCCTCACCGGGTGTCTGTTGTGGGGGTTGGGGAGGGAACGGAGTTTGTAAGCTGCTCTGAGACTCCTTTGGGTAGTGAAGGGTGAGATATACATCCAATCTCTTCTTCTCTCTTCCATCCCTTCCAACATGCCTACGTAAGGCCAGGTTTTCCGTGCTGCTCCTCGTACTCTCGAGGGGTAAGAGGAGTGGCAACACGAGCTCGCCTCCGCCACCGCTCTCTCACGAATGGGGCAGGAAGGCGTGTTGGAGCCGGGCAGTGGCGGCAAAGAGGCAGCCAAGGAGGACAACCCGCCGCCTCCTGCACTGCCGTGGTGGTGGTGCGGGCTGGCTGGCTGGCTGGCTGGTGAGCGCTGGGCTTTGGAGGCCAGGAGATAGATTCAGCACCAGGCGAGCAAGCGGCGGAGAGGTGGGCGCTGCCACAAGCACCCCATCGGGTGCTGCTGTGTGCAAAGCGAGGAGGAGGAGGAGGAGGAAGAGAGCAGTGGCCAAGGAGAAGCCGGACTCCTTTGGCAAGGAGAAGCCAGCTCCCCATCCTATCATCTCACTACCAATCTCTCCGCAAGGGGTGCTCACCGCTGGCCTCCTGTGATGTGACCCAGGGCTGCTGCTGGTCTGGCACAGGCACGGTGAGGCACCAGGCGGGCCTTTCTCTACGCCTTTTGGGACCCGCCTGCCTGCCTCCTTCTGCTCCATGCCCAAAACCAAGGGACCCCTGCCTGCACCGGTGTGTGTGTGTGTGTGTGTGTGTGTGTGTGTGTGTGTGTGTGTGTGTCTGGCAGCATCCCAGGGTGGGCAGGGCGCATCTGTGAGGGGAAGTTGCCCCCGTGTGCCCCCTAGTGGGTACAGGCCTGGGGCCACAACGGAGGGAGCAGGTGTGTGGGCAGCTGTTGATCCTGCCCGCTTGCAGGTTGGCACTTGGAGAAGCCCCTGCTGACCTGAGCTGTGGCGGTGGAGCACCGGGGGGGGGAGGGTCTGGCAGATGCCAGGGCTCAAGAGGCCAGGAAGGGCTGTGTGTGCGAGAGAGCCAAGGGCTTAACAGGAACCAGGGAAGGGAGGCTGTCATCCAGCCGGACTGTTTCTGCTTGGAGAAACGACGGCTGAGGGGTGACAGGATCGAGGTTGTAGTGTATCCAGCCCTGACAGGGCCGGGCATGTCCGGACTTGTCCAGGGACAAAACCTCAAGCTAAAAAGACAATGGGTTAGTAGGATCCTAGCACGGCCCAATCAGAGGGCTAGGTCCCAGACCTTGAGGCCAATAGGCCTCTCGGTTACTGTAAATAGCCTATCGGGAAGTGGTGTGTGTGTTATGGTGGTGGGTTCTGAGGGAATAGAAGCCGGCCTGCGAGCCGGCCAAGGTGTCTTGTTCCTGACTGAATAAAGTATGCTTTGCTGAAATCACTCTCCATCTGCATACTTTTCACTGGCGATGAGGATGGGATCCTCACTCCCATGAACAACGATCCGGACGCTGATTCGAGCACCGCATCGAGCCCCGACGCTGAGACCGCCGCAAGCCGCCCCGCTTCGCACCCTGGTTCTCCGGCCGCTGCTCATTGCTCCGCTCCTGGCTCTGTAACTCACCCTGCTGACCCCGAGAGCAGCAGCGCTCCCCGCGACTCTCTAGCTGCCGCCACCGTTCCTGAGATACCCCAACCACGTGGCCGCCGCACAATGGCTACCAACAGGGGCAACATCGCCGCCTTCGATATCTCCCACCCTATGGAATGGGAGACCTGGCTCGAGATCCTCGAAAACTACTTTGACTGCAACGACATTGCAGACGAGGGGAAGAAGAAAGCTCATCTCCTGCAGTTGTGTGGCCTGGACACTGTCCTACTACTCAAGGACCTCATCGCCCCTAAGAAGACAAAGGATGAGCCTTACCCGGTGCTGGTGAAGGCGTTGACCTACCACCTTTCACCTAAGCCCATGATATTTGCTGAGTGCATGGACTTTTGCGCAAGGGTCCAAGGGCCGGATGAGCCGGCCTCTGAGTTCTTGGCCGGGCTCAGGCGAGCGGCCACCAATTGCTCCTTCCCGCACCTCGCGGACCCAGTTCCTGGTGGGTCTCAGAGAACCCAAGCTCCGCCGGAAGCTGGTCAGCCAGGACAACCTGGACCTGGATAAAGTGATCCGGGAGGCCACCGCGTATGAGAAAGCCCATCAAGACCGCCGCGCCAAGGTGGTCCACCGCACCCAAATGACCGTCGGCTCTGATGCCTTGGACGAGGAGGAGGTCCTACAGGTCCGCCAGCGGCACTCGTCCTCCAAACCGGGCAAGGCTTCGACCACGTCAGCTCCGTGTGCCAGCTGTGGGGAAGGCCATGAGCGCAGATCGTGCCGTTTCTGAAATGCGGTTTGCAGCGCCTGCAACAAATCGGGGCACATCGCCAGGGTCTGCCGCTCCATGGGACCACACCAGAAGTCGACAGCGCACCAGACCTTGCCAGACCAGCCCGCCGACCTCCACTCCGTATCAGCCCACTTTCCATAGCACCAGGTTTGTAACTTGCCCCCCGACGGCCCCAACAAGATGCATGTCAGGGTTCTTATAGAGGGGTTCCCCTGCAGCATAGAGATCAACACGGGATCGACCTACTCCATCATCTCTGCGGATACGCTCCGCACGCTGTGTCCCCAGGGGGGGGGTCTCCCCTGCAGAAGTCGCGGGGTTTTCGGTTACGGGACTTCAATAACAACCCCGTGGTGGTGCGGGGTTGGGGCAAGTTCCGGGTGCAGTTCCAAGACTTTAATGGCACCTTAGACCTGCTGGTGGTGGACAGGCCTCTCTCCAGCCTGCTAGGACTTTCTTGGTTCGAGGCCCAGGGACTCTCGGTTAAGGGAATCCATCAGGTCGGGTCGCGGGACTTTGGCACGGTGTGCGTGGAATTTCCCCGCGTCTTTAATGGCACACTGGGGCGGTTCACAGGCCCCCCCATATCTCTGGACCTAGACCCAGCGGTGCGGCCCATTCACATAAAGGCCCGGCTGCCGCCAATAGCAATGAAATTGAAGATCGAGGCCGAACTCGATCATCTGGTGGAACAAGGGGTCCTAGAGCCAGTCGCATCGGCCCGGTGGGAGACCCCCATAGTCACCCCAGTTAAGCCGAATGGGGAAGTACGCATTTGTGCGGACTACACTTAACAAAGCTCTGCAGGCCCACGCGTACCCGGTGCCTGTAGTGAGTCATGTGCTAGCGGCTTTAGCGGGGGCACGGGTGTTTGGAAAATTAAACTTAGCACAGGCGTATCAACAGTTGCCAGTTGATGCCACCACGGCTGAGGCTCAGACTATTGCAACGCACAAGGGAGCGTTCAAGGTCCACCGCCTCCAGTTCGGAGTCTCGGTCGCACGTCGCACCGGGTATTTTTCAGTCTTTCATGGATTCTCTCCTCAAAGGAATCCCTGGAGTACAGCTGTTTTTAGATGACGTGTTGAACGCCGCCCCAGACAACGCGTCTTTCGCTGACCGGCTACGGGCTGTGTTGCATCGCTTCGTCATGGCGGGGCTCTAGGTGAAACGAGAGAAGTGTCTGCTCGGGGTCCCTTGCGTGGAATTCCTGGTGTTCGCGGCCGATGCCACCGGCCTCCACCCCTCCACAGACAAGGTGAAAGCCATCACACACACACCGCCCCCGAAATCCAAACCGGAACTACAGGCGTTCCTGGGGCTATTGAACTTCTACCACTCCTTTTTGCCCCTCAAAGCTGCAGTTGCAGAGCCGCTCCACTGCCTCCTGAACAAGTCGGCACCGTGGGTCTGGGGCCCACCGCAAGCCGCAGCGTTCCAAGCGGTTAAGGACCTGCTAGTGTCGAATTCGATCCTGGCGCATTTTTACGAGGCCCTTCCCGTGGTGCTGGCTTGCGACACTTCGCCGTATGGGGTTGGGGCGGTTCTGGGACATAGGCTGCCAGACGGACGCAAGATCCCGGTCGCCTACTACTCGCGGACTTAGTCAGCGGCTGAGCGCAACTACGTGCAAATAGATAAAGCGGCCTTGGCGATTGTGGCAGGGGTGAAAAAATTTCACCACTACCTGTATGGACGCCCGTTCACGGTCCTCACGGACCATAAGCCGCTATTGGGTCTCCTAGCCCCCGACCGCCAACCCCCCCAGATGATCTCACCCCGGGTGCTCCGCTGGTCCATTTTCCTGGCGGGGTATTCCTACACCCTGGTCCATCGCCCGGGAAAGGCGATGGGTCATGCTGACGCCCTGAGCCGCCTTCCACTACCCGCCTGCAACCCAGACCCGGCTCCCGCACTCCAGGTTGCGATGTTGGAGTCCCTTCCGGAGCAGCCCGTCCACGTCACAGAGGTGGCCTCCAAGGACAAACTTCTCTGTCGGGTCTTGGACTGGGTGGTGAAGGAGTGGCCATGGATGGCTTCAAAAGGGAATTAGATAAGCATATGGAGCAGAGGTCCATCAGTGGCTATTAGCCACAAGGTATAGCTAGGGGCTCTGGGGCAAGTGATGCTCTGTCTTCTTGGTACTTGGGGGGTCAACAGTGGGAGGGCTTCTAATGTCCTGGCCCCACTGCTGGACCTCCTGATGGCACTGGTATTTCTGGCCACTGTGTGACACAGAGTGTTGGACTGGATGGGCCTTTGGCCTGATCCAACATTGGCGTCTCTTATGTTCTTATGTTCTTAAACACACACACACCTCACACACATAGAGCCAGTAATAACTGGACTCAGTTATTCATCATGCTATGGATCTAAGGGCACAAAGAGATGTGGCAAATGGATCTACATTAGTCTATAAAAGTAAACTAAGTGTGTGCAGACATGTGAGGAGAAGGGATTTAACCCTTGGGACCAGACTCCCCATATTGTTGTTGACATTTTAATGGTTATAAGTTGGGTGGTTAAAGATCATGTATTTCCTCTTTAAAATGCTAATTACAACATGAGGAGCTCAGTTTCTTGAAACCTAGTTGGGACTGATGGATTCTGTCCCCTATTCCCTTCCTGTGTGGCCTCAGTCCAAATTTTGGCCGTACACATGCACAATGTACCTTTTACAGACTGATAGAGTTCCGTCTGCTCACATGCCATCCCAGATAAAAGCCTAGCTCAGGCAAATGAGATTCAGGATCATATGGATCCAGAGAAAACCCTACCAAAGCTAGAAATATTGAGCCCAAAACACCAATCAGGGCGATTCTCTTCAGTGAGAAGTCTTCTGACTGGACCTCATCCCTTTCATGGATGTATCTATTGATGATGAATGACTGTCTCTCCTACTGCCCTGGACCAACCCACTTTCCACTGCCCGGGAAATTAAAACACGGAAGAGAAATGGCAGAATAAAAAAATGATCAGACTGCCACCAAATATCCAGAATCTATTTTGGATTTGGAGCCTTTCTGATATTTCTGAATGGATATTGTTCAGGTCAGATCTTGGTTACTATATTAAGTGTGTGGACTCTAATCTGGGAGAACTGGGTTTGATTCCCCACTCCTCCACTTGCACCTGCTGATGTGACCTTGGGTCAGTCACAAGCTCTGGCACAGCTGTCCTTGAAAAAGAGCAGTTTGTGTCAGCGTTCTCTCAGCCCCACCCCCCTCACAGGGTGTCTGTTGTGGGGAGGGGCAGGGAAAGGAGTTTGTAAGCCGCTCTGAGACACCTTTGGGTAGTGAAGGGCGGGGTATAAATCCAATCTCTTCTCTTCTTCTAGACCCCGAGGACTCGGACCTGGCCAAGGTTCTGGAAACCTCGCAAAGGGCCCAACTGCCGGTGACCAAACCACAGCCTTCACCCGAGGACGACCCTCAGCCTCCACCCGCGGAGGAAACAGAGACACCTCTTCCGGAGGCACCAGAAACACCGGCACCGCCACACTCAGCACCTCGCCCGGTCAGCTCACCGCCAAGGGCTTCCGGGGGAGAAGCAGCAGCCATCCCTGAACCGCGCTGCTCAACCCACACCAGGAAGTCACCAGCATACCTGAAGGACTTCGTCTGTGGGTGCCTTGCGGACCAAGGGGGGAGGGGTGTAGTGTATCCTTCCCTGACAGGGCCAGGCATGTCCGGACTTGCCCAGGGACAAAACCTTAAGCTTCACGCCTGAAGACAATGGATCAGTAGGATCCTAGCTCGGCCCAATCAGAGGGCTAGGTCCCAGACCGTGAGGCCAATAGGATGGGCCATTGGCCTGATTCAACACTGGCTTCTCTCTCATGTTCTTGTGTCTGGGGCAAGGGAGGCTGTGCATTCTTGGTGTTTGTGGGGGTGGGGCAACACTGAAAGGGGGTTTCTGGTGTCCTGGCCCCACTGCTGGACCTCCTGAGGGCACCTGGTATTTGTGGCCACTGCCTGACACAGGGTGTTGGACTGGATGGGCCATTGGCCTGATCCAACACTGGCTTCTCTCTCATGTTCTTGTGTCTGGGGCAAGGGATGCTCTGTCTTCTTGGCACTTGGGGGGGGCAACAGTGGGAGGGGCTTCCAGAGTGTTGGACTAGAGTGTGGGACTGGCTGGCCTGATCCAACATTGGCTTCTCTCTTATGTTCTTATGTTCCCAAGGGATTCCCCCCTGGGGGAGGGGGGGGACGACCGACCCAGCAGGCCACCGGCAACAACCTCCCCCGATGGCCGGCGGGCACAGTGGGGGACCCAGGAGGTGAGCAGCCGGCCGCCTCCCTTGGCATGATTCGAGAACCAAGCCCCCCCCCCCCCGACCGGGGCAGTGCTCAGGAGGCGGCTTCAGGGCTGCCTAAGGCTAAGCCGGGCGCCCGGGCATTCCTCCTAGAAGGCTGGCACCCCGGGCACTGCAGGGGTCCTCTGGGCATAGCCGTCGAATCACAGCCTCACACCGAGCGGGAAGGGAGCCCCAGAGGCCACCTAGTCCCACCCCTTGCCCGAGGATCCCCCCGCCAGCCGCTGCTTGACGGCTGCCACTCCCCTCGCAGCTCTGACGTCAGAGCAGAAGAGAGAAGCCAGCCTTGGCTCCGGCCCCCGGCCCCTCCAGTCAGTCCAGCACTCGGTGTCACGCCCTGGGGGCTGGAGATTTCACCAGTGGGGCCAGGACACCGGAAGCCCCCCCCTACATTTGGGAGAGAGCAGTCCAAGCA
>NW_015174906.1:48107-57778 GCF_001447785.1 Gekko japonicus
AGAGCCCAGTGCGACTTCCTCAGGCTATTGGTCGGCTGCAGTCCCTGCGCCCCCCCCCTGCTCCTTTAACCCTTCCCCTCCACATGTCTGGGCCCAGGGTGGGACTTTCCTGCATTCTTGGTGCTTGGGGGTGGGGGGGGGCAGCAGTGGGAGGGGCTTCTGGTGTTCTGGCCCCGCTGGTGGACCTCCTGAGGGCACCTGGTATTTTTGGCCACTGTGTGACACAGAAGAGTGTTGGACTGGAGGGGCCATTGGCCTGATCCAGCCTTGGCTTCTCTTACGTTCTTATAGGAACTCTCAGTCTGGGGCGAGGGATGCTCTTTCTTCTTGGTGCTTGGGGGGGGGGCAACAGTGGGAGGGCTTCTAGTGTCCTGGCCCCACTGCTGGACCTCCTGATGGCCCCTGGTATTTTTGGCCACTGTGTGACACAGAGTGTTGGACTGGAGGGGCCACTGGCCTGACCCAATGTAATGTACCCAGTCCAGACAAGTCCAGACAAGTCCAGAGACAAACGTCGAGCTTCGCTCCAAGAGACAATGGACTATGCGGATCCTAGCCCGCTCCAATTCGGGGGCTAGGTTCCCGGCCAAGAGCCTATGGGACTCTCGGCCACTGTAAATAACCTATTGGGAAGTGGGGGGTGTTTGGGGTGGTGGTTTCTCGGAGGATATAAGCTGGCCTGCGAGCCGGCCAAAGTCGTCTTGTTCCGGATAGAATAAAGTACGCTTTGCTGAAATCACTCTCCGTTTGCGTATTTTTCACCCAACATGGCTTCTGTCCAGTTTTGGGCACCACATTTTAGGAAGGATGTTGACAAGCTCAAGTGTGTTCAGGGGAACCAGGATGGTGGGAGGGTTGGAATCCAAGCCTTATGAGGAAAGCCCACTCTGGCCTCCTCAGCCTGTTCCCCACCCCCCACCCCACCCCCAGTCAACTGACAGTGTCCTGCTTTTCTCTTCCGGAGTTGGGCCCCTGACTCCGTGGTGGGTGGCCAGAGGAGGGGGCGGCTTTTGGGACCAGCAGCCAAAGCCGCCTGCTCTGCCCTTTGACCGCTCACAATATCTCTACCCTGCTTGTTGCCACCTGGCCCCCAGAGAACACAACTAAGAGTCCAGCGGGGGCACCTTGGACACCAACAACGGTTTATTCAAGGTATGAGCTTTCGTGCGCAAGGCGCACTTTTCCAAAGTGCATTTCTTTTTTCAGAACAGCACACCAGGATACTGAATGCAACGCAAGGGATAGCCCAATATTCTGAAAAAGAAATACACTTTGACAAAGTGTGCCTCGCACACAAAAGCTCATACCTTGAATAAACCTTTGTTGGTCTTAAAGGTGCCACCGGACTCTAAAATATATTTATTTATTTATTTATTACTTTCAATTTATATCCCACGTCACCAGGCAAAGTGGCAAGTGGTGCAAACGTTTTCTACTGCTTCAGACCAACATGGCAACTCGACGTGGCCTCCAGAAAGTCTGCACGAAATGGCTGAAAGGAGGAAATATAAGAACCTAAGAGAAGCCAATGCTGGATCAGGTCAGTGGCCCATCCAGTCCAACACTCTGTGTCACACACAGTGGCCAAAAATACCAGGTGCCATCAGGAGGTCCAGCAGTGGGGCCAGGACACTAGAAGCCCTCCCACTGTTGCCCCACCCAAGCACCATGAAGACAGAGCATCCCTTGCCCCAGATATAAGAACATGAGAGAAGCCAATGTTGGATCAGGCCAGTGGCTCATCCAGTCCAACACTGGGGCCAGGACATTAGAAGCCCCCCCACTGTTGCCCCCACCCACCCCAAGCACCAAGAATACAGAGCATCCCTTGCCGAGAGTTCCTGTCTATACCTTGTGGCTAAGAGCCACCAATGGACCTCTGCTCCATATGCTTATCCAATTCCCTTTTAGAAGAACATAAGAGAAGCCAATGTTGGATCAGGCCCATGGCCCATCCAGTCCAACTCTCTGTGTCACACAGTGGCCACAAATTCCAGGGGGCTTTTTTGAACCTATTGGCTTGCTCCCCATATAAACACTTATTATGGAACCAGAAGTGAGTTTTCTAAAAACTAAATTATTAAATCATTATAGTTTAAAATAACTAATTTCCATGCAGCTACATGTGGATTTTAATTGATTATGGTTTATTCCAGGATATTATGAAGGAAATTACAATACTGAGCTGGATTAACAAACTGACCCCTCCTTATAATATAGGGTTACATCTTGTTGAAATGAGTTCATAACCGGGTATTCAATATTGTATAATTGAGAATGCTGAAAAAACCTTTTGCTATTTTATAAAGTCAAAAAAGTTATATAACACTTCTTAATAGTGTTCATATCACAGGGTTGCTTGTGTGTTCTTCCTGTTGGATACCTGTGATCCCTCTTGTTTTGTGCCCTCAGGAGGTCCAGCTGGGTGGCCAGGACACTAGGAGCCCCTCCCAGTGTTCCCCCCCCCACAAGCACCAAGAAGACAGAGCATCCCTTGCCCCAGATATAAGAACATGAGAGAAGCCAGTGTTGGATCAGGCCAGTGGCCCCTCCAGTCCAACACTGGGGCCAGGACATTAGAAGCCCCCCCCACTGTTGCCCCCACCCACCCCAAGCACCAAGAACACAGTGCATCCCTTGCCCCAGACCGAGAGTTCCTGTCTATACCTTGTGGCTAAACAGCCACGGATGGACTTCTGCTCCCTATGCTTATCTAATTCTCCCTTGTGGCCGTCCAGACTTGTAGCCGCCGCCACCTCCTGTGGCCGTGAATCCCAGGCGTTCATCACTCTTGGGGTGGGGAAAGGTCAGAGACCACAGAGCACCTGGGTCGAGGGAGCCGGATGGGGCAGGAGGGAGGACGGCTGGCAGACAGACCCCACCCTCCGCTCCTCCTCGGCTGGAGCCGTGCCCACTCGCCAGGCGTGTCCTCCAGGGAGACCTGGAGGTGCTCTGTCACCCCTCCCACGGGCCATGCCCAGAGCGGGCAGCTCAGGGAGCAGAGAGGATCACGGGGGCCGCACCACGTTCTTCTCCAAGGGTGGTCGTTTAAGGGACCAGACGGGCCACGGCCTCCTTCGCCCTGCCCCAGGAGTTTAAGAGAAGGGCTGGGACAGCTTCAAAGCCTCCTTGGCCGGGCAGAGGCCCCGCAGGGCCGGCCGAGCAATCAGGGCCCGATTGAGTGGGGGGCGGCCGTGAAGGGGCTGCAGGCAGTTCAGCAGGTGGGGCCCCAGCCTCCCAACAAGCCCCCCCCAAAAAACACTCTTGGGGCTTCAGAAGGTCCTGGGCCCTGCGCCACTGTGCCGTCTTGGGCTGCACCACCCACAGCCGATGCCCAGTGCCTGTTCTTGGCTCAGGACCCTTCACCTGCCCTCCCCAGCCCACCAAGGATCCGTCCCAGCCAGGTCAGGCCAGGCTTTGCTCCTGCGGCCAAGACAGCCACCTGCTGGCTGAAACAGGGTATTGCACCCCCACCCACAAGCGGGGGGGCCCCCCATGCGCTGGGAGCAACTCAGTCCTTGGCCCTGGAGCTCAGGGCTTGGCCCCCCCCCCCAAAAAAAAAGTCATCAGCCAATGGCCCTTTCAGCAAAGAGGAGCCTGACTCCATTGCTGCAGCCAGTTCCCAGTTAAGGGAGCTCAAAACATTCCAGCTCCCCACACACACACACACACACACAAGCACTGAGTCACACAAGGAGGCGCAGAAAGAGGAACACTGGCTTGGTACCCCCAGTCAGACTTGCAAGCACAGCTTGAGAAGCCGGCAAGCACAGCACAGTTCCTGGCTCTCTGGGAGAAGAGCCAGCAAGTTTGCTTAGGGAGGGGCCGTGGCTCAGGGGCAGAGCCTCTGCTTGGCCAGCGGAAGGTCCCAGGCTCAATCCCCGACAGGCACCTCCAGTCCAAAGGTGACGTGAAAGACCTCTTCTGTACAAAGCAGCTTCAAGTGCCACGTCTGTGAAAAAGCGTCACCGGTGGTCTTTGCAGCTAAGACAACTGTGGAAAGCAGCACAAAAGCGGCCCCGGCCCCTTTTTGTCTGGGCAGTTGGCAACCCTGTCATAGAAGCTGCTAGAAGGTGTGAGCTGGGGAAGCAGCTGGAATCTCGCAGGGGTTGTTAGCCGCGCATGGGAGAGGGAGGGTGAGGCTGCCCCAGTGTGCTTGCGCCCAGGAAAGGGCCACATGCAGTTTTGGCATCCTCAGCATGCACACACACACACACACACACACACACACACAGGGACTTTCTGGGCACCAGGGTTTTCATGGAACTCGACTGCCCTGCGTCTTTTTGAGGCGTCTTTTTAAAACTGGAAGGTCTGTCCCAATGAATTGAACAGGAGGGACCACAGGCTCTAGCAAAAGAAATGTAAGTCAATAATTAGGCATGCCAAAAAGAGATTTTGACAAGCAGTTTGTTAAAAGCATCAAGAAGAAGAAGACGACAAAGAAGATGAAGAAGAAGACGAGGAGGAGGAGGAGGAGGAGATTGGATTTATACCCCATGGCCCTTCACTACCCAGAGGAGTCTCAGAGCGGCTGACAGACTCCTTTCCCTCCCCCTCCCCACAACAAAAGACACCCTGTGAGGTGGGTGGGACTGAGAGAGCTCTGACAGAACTGTACTTGAGAGAACAGCCCTGACAGGAGTACGGCTTGCCCAAGGTCACCCAGCCAGGTGCAAGTGGAGGAGCAGGGAATCAAACCTGGTTCTCCCAGAGTAGAGTCCACGCACTTAAGAAGAAGAAGAAGAGATTGGATTTATACCCCGCCCTTCACTACCCAAAGGTGTCTCAGAGCAGCTCACAAACTCCTTTCCCTTCCCCTCCCCACCACAGACGTCCTGGGAGGCAGGTGGGGCTGAGAGAGCTCTTGACAGAAACTGCTCTTTTGCAAGGACAGCTCTGATCAGAGCTAAGGCTTGCCCAAGGTCATCCAGCAGGTGCAAGTGGAGGAGGGGGGAATCAAACCCGGTTCTCCCAGATTAGAGTCCGCGCCCTTAACAACGACACCAAACAATAAAAAAAAATTTAAAATATAGCCGGAGCAGGAAACCAGGCAGAGAAGCAGTGGGGATAAAGGGATGGCCAAAGAGCGCTGGGGAGATGGTAGAGAAGCTCAATGCCTTTCTGGCTCCTGTGTTTGCCGTGGAAAGTGTGGGGCATGAACCCACGCCACAGCCCCTGTTTCCTTGAAGTGAAACCGCTCTCTCTGTGAGCATAGACGTACCTGACAAGTGGAAACAGGGTGACCTCACAGGGGTCACAGTGTGGAAAAAAGCAACAGAGAGAATCTCTGACTCACCAGGCAGGCGTAAGGATGAGTCGCAATGGAAATGCTAACTGACGGTAACACCTCTACCTGGTTGCTGTCAACCAATTAAAAACCTGTGGTGGAGCCGTGACTGTTAGAGGCCAGGCGAATGCAAATATACACTTGCCCGGCAGGAAACACCCTTCCCATTGCATGTTCGGTGCCGGTTGCATGCCCACAGGGCCCCCGAGGCCTGGGCACTGCGGCCTGGCCCAGGAATGCAGAGGAGGCGCGTCAGAGGACCAGGGAGGGAACTCGGGAGAGGCTGCACGCCAGCATGTCTGGTCTCAGAGGCCTACTTGAAAAGTATGCAGACGGAGAGTGATTTCAGCTAAGCACACCTTTATTTAGTCAGGAACAAGACACCTTGGCCGGCTCGCAGGCCGGCTTATATTCCTTCAGAAACCCACCACCAGAACACACACCCCACTTCCTGATAGGCTACTTACAGTAACCGAGAGACCTATTGGCCTCCCGGCCGGGGACCTAACCCTTTCATTGGGCCTGGCTAGGATCCTACTGGCCCATTGTCTTTCGGCACGAAGCTTGAGGTTTTGGGTCTTTGGGACAAGCCCGGGCATGCCCGGCTTGGTCAGTCTGTATACACAACACTACTGCAAATAAGGGCTGGGCACCGACCGGCTGCTCCCCCCCCCCACGTGGCGCAGGGCGGCCCGCCTGGCATCACAGACGGCACGGGCCTTTCTCAGCAGCACCCCCACCCTACAGAACAGGCTCCCCGAGGAGTCGAGCGGCAGTCCCTGGAGGGGTTGAGCAGGCCGCTGTTCGTGGGGGCTGCTGGTGGCAGGCACTGGGGGGGGCGGGGTTGTGAGGCGCTCTCTTCCCCCTTCTGTCTCTTAAATTTGGTTTTGTGAGCCGACTTGAGCCATGAGGAAAGGTGGGGCCTAAACAGCTGACAGCAGCGAATGAGGGTATCCCTCCCGGTTATGAGCTCAGGGCTTCGGGTCACCCAAAGGGCTCCTTGGAACGTGAATGGCCACGAGTCTGCCCACCTTCCGATATAATTTGTATCCAGGCATCACTGTGTCCCAGTCCCACTGACCTTCCTCACCCCATGGAGTTTCTGAAATGCCCACAATGTCTGTGTTCTCCTCTGACACGAGGCCTTCTAGCTCCCCCATTCTACCTTAGACACTTCCGGCATTTGCATATAAACATCTACAACCACCCCCACCCCACCCCAAGACGTGTTAGGCCTGCAGCCTTCCACCTTCCACCTGTGGCCTCCGGGCCTGGTCAGGCAGTCAATATTGTTTGTCAATAAGGAATGGTGAGAGGGTTGGAATCCAAGTCTGAAAGAGTTGGGTCTGTTTAGCCTGGGAAAGAGAAGGCTTAGAGGGGACACGATTGCAGTCTTCAAGTATCTGAAGGGCTGTCATGTAGAAGACGGAACAGATCTCTTCTCTCTTGCTCCGGATTGCAAGACTAGACCTAATGGGTGGAAATTACAAGGGAGTCGTTACCGGCTAAATATCAGGAGAAACTTCCTAACTGTCAGAGTGGTTGAGCAGTGGCAGTCTGCCTCAGGAGGTGGTGGAGGCTCCTTCGCTGGACGTTTCCAAGCGGAGGCTGGACGACCATCTTTCGGTTATGTTGTCGGTATGTAGGGCTATCT
This sequence comes from Gekko japonicus, assembly GCF_001447785.1. NCBI lineage: Eukaryota > Metazoa > Chordata > Lepidosauria > Squamata > Gekkonidae > Gekko > Gekko japonicus. The sequence continues at coordinate 55,052 of NW_015174906.1, forward strand.
TTCGGCTATGCTCCTGCAGAGTGCACGGGGTTGGACTAGATGACCTGCAAAGTCCCAGTTCCAGTGCTAACATTCTATGATTCTATGATTCAAAGAATAAAATTTAAAAGATTATAGGAGGGGGGGGGAGGCTTGGCACTACCAAATATTAAATTATACCACCTAGCAGCTACATTGGTTTGGCTCTCAGACTGGATCATTTTTAAATGTATTTATTGTATTTGTAGCCCGCCCATCCTGTGAGCGGGCTCAGGGCGGGTCACATCATCTCAAATAATACAGTAAGGTTTAAAACACAATAAAACATCTCCCTTATAAATAAAAGCCGAATGGTGGTGGCACTTCTCTAGAACATTCCACACGCTCCAAAATCAGTTGGCTCTCTGATCTGTCATTCAGAGGGTCTCCCTATCCACTGGCTGCTTTGCCTGAGTCCTGCCTCCAACATTCTAAACATTTTGTTGTTCCTCTCCTCCCCATAGCCAGTCAGAACACAGAGGTTATTTGCATATGCAGCCTCATTGGCCTCTGCCTCAGAACACAGAGGTCATTTGCATATGCGACTTGATTGGCTTTTGCCTCTAACATTCTAAACAGTTTGCTGTTCTGAGGTAAAATGTGTCCAATCTCCAGGTGAGGGCTGGAGATCACTCAGAATTACAACTGCTTTCCAGATGGCAGAGATCAGTTCCCCTGGAGAAAATGGTGGGCTCTGTATCCTTATATGCTGCTGAGGTGGCCCCCATATGACAGCCAATGTGACGTAGCAGTCAGGGCTTCAGAGCACGGGAGAGGCTGCAGGTGTGTGGGAGGTGGAAAGCTGAAGAGTGAGGGGGAAATAAAGGTAGGTTGATGATTGGCTGGGAAAGAGATAGGGTTACCAACTCCAGGTGGGAAATTTCTGGAGATATGAGGGATGGAGCCTGGAGAGGGTGAGGTTTCAGGAGGCGTGGGACCTCGGACAGGTACAAAGCCATAGACTCCACCTTCCAAACCAACTATTCCCTTCTGGGGAACCATTGTTGCCAATCTCCAGGTGAGGGCTGGAGATCACTCAAAATTACAACTGTTCTTTAGGTAGCAGAGATCAGTTCCTCTGGAGAAAATGGTGGACTCAGTGTCATTATACCCTGCTGAGGTCGCCACAGCAAATTGACACTGAGTGTCCAAGGCCGGGGCACCCTCCCAGAGCCTCTTTCTAGAGGCCGCTGTATTTATTTCCACAACGGGCCTTTTTCCTAGTTACTTTATAAAGATCTAAAACCAGTCGTTATAGCTGCTGGTGAAAATTCCGACCCATTAATACTAATGGATATGGCCGGTTGCTGGTAGATGGGTGGCCAGTAGGTAGGAGACAGCAACCTCGAGGAGGCCAGAAATCCAACCAGGAGGAATATGAAACTGGAAATAGCTGATACCAAAGAAGGAATTCATAATTATTTATAGTTTAAGAAGCCATTACAAACTACTCACAGATGAGATGGCAGTCATATGCGGAGGGATGGACCATTAAGAATATGGTTTCAATGTAAAAATAGAATAAGTCCGCCCACCTAGCCATTGATACCTCCAACTGATGCCTTTCGCGACAATAGCGCCGGGGGGGGGGGATGTGACTATATAACTTATGACTCTGTGACAAGGGAAAACTTATGACTCTGTGACAAGGGAAAATTAAACCCTGGCAAGAATTTCAAAATGAAGGAAAGAACATCCAGTGGCAGATATGTTATCAAATGGTATCCAAATATAAAGAATAGCAAAAGGAGGATGTCGTTCAGGAGAGAAAATGGTCTTTGAACAATTAATCACAGGAAACCTGAAACATAAGGAAACGTTTATAAAATGCTATTGCAGTATGAAACAGAAACAGAGCAAGTGAAAGGCTGTATGATTAAAATGGATGGAAATTTTTTAGAAAACATTTCTACGAGCCAGTGGGAAAACTTATGGACTAAAGAAATTAAATTTACTCAGTCTCAAATATTAAGGGAGAACTGGTACAAAATAAGAACATGAGAGAGAAGCCCGTGTTGGATCAGACCATTGGCCCCTGCAGTCCAACACTCTGTGTCACACAGTGGCCAGAAATACCAGGTGCCCTCAGGAGGTCCAGCCGTGGGACCAGGACACTGGAAGCCCCCCCCACTGTTGACCCCCCCCCAAGCACCAAGAATACAGGACATCCCTTGCCCCAGCCTGTGAGTGCCTATCTATACCCTGTGGCTAATAGCCACTGATGGACTTCTGCTCCATATATTTATCCAATTTCATTTTGAAGCTGTCCATGCTTGTAGCTGCCACCACCTCCTGTGGCAGTGAACTCCATGTGTTCATCACTCTTTGGGTGAAGAAGGACTTCCTTTTATCCATTCTAACCCAACTGCTTAGCAATTTCATTGAGTGTCCATGAGTTCTTGTATGTTTTTCCAATGGTACATAATGCCCAAAGAAATTGCAAAAACCAGTAATGCTTATAATGGGAAGTGTTGGAAATGTCAGAGCACAGATGAAACCAGAGGTCATTTCGGGGGGGATCGCGGGGGATCGCAGTTCCCCCGGGGTGAGGTACGGGGGGCGGGGCACATGACAAAGCCCCGCCCCCTGCTTCCGGCCGCCCCGCTTCCGGCGCTCATTCAGCCAGGAGGAGGCAGGAGAAGAGGGAGGGTAAGTTGCTTCCTCCCTGCCTCTCCCAACCCCTGCCTGCCTGGGGCCAGGGAAGGCCTT
>NW_015174906.1:57789-69784 GCF_001447785.1 Gekko japonicus
GCCCCTCATGGGGCTCGGCAGTGGAGCTGCAAGGCCGGCGGCGGCGGGCGGGACCGTTGGGGGCGGGGTGTGTGGCCTTATGACACACTTCCGGTGATGTCAGGGGGTGTGGCATATGCTAATGAGTTATGGTAATGAGTTCCCCTAGCTCTTTTTCTACGAAACGACCCCTGGATGAAACATTTTATCATGTGGTGGACATGTAAGAAAGCAAGACAGTATTTGATAAAGATCCATGAAGAAATCCAAAAGATATTAAAACTTGTTTGCGATGGACCCTACATAAGAACATAAGAGAAGCCAATGTTGGATCAGGCCAATGGCCCATCTAGACCAACACTCTGTGTCACACGGTGGCCAGAAATACCAGGAGCCCTCAGGAGGTCCAGCAGTGGGGCCAGGACACTGGAAGCCCTCCCACTGTTGCTCCCCCCCAAGCACCAAGAATACAGTGCATCACTTGCCCCAGCCTGAGAGTTCCTACCAAGACCTTGTGGCTAATAGCCACCGATGGACCTCTGCTCCATATGCTTATCTAATGCCCCTATATAAATCAATGGTGAGACCTCATTTGGAATACTGTGTGCAGTTCTGGTCACCACACCTTAAAAAGGATACTATAGCATGTCTTGCACAGGAGGTTAGCACATGTGTCCTATAACATAATACAGAAAACATTAGAAAAAATAGGAAAAGAAAATGTAAACCAGTGTAAAACATATTTAGATTGTGAGATATGTAAGATGTCTAAGTCTAAAGCGTGCCCTGTTGCTAAGCAGAGCTTCAGGCAATCTGAGAGACCTCTTGACCTGGTTCATATGGATGTGGTTAGGGCCTTATGCAAACAGTTATTCTGGAAATAGGTTTGCACTAATTATTACTGATGACCACTCCCATTTTTCCTGGCTTTATGTAATGAAGCACAAATCAGATGTGTTCTCCACTGTTAAGTACTGGCACAGAAAGGTTTCAAACCAAATTGGTAATGTTGTGGCCATACAGTCTGACATGGTGGGAGAATTTACATCTAATGCCTTCAAAGCATGGTTGCAGCAGAAAGGCATCAAACACCGCATTTCCAATCCGTCTACGCCGCAGGAGAATGGCCTGGCGGAAAGAAAAGGGGGAGTGCTGCAGACCATGATGTATTCTATGTTGAAAGATGCCAATCTAGGTATTGCATATTGGGCTGAAGCTATTAAGAATGCATGTTACCTGAGTAACCGCATTTACTCACGTGCTGTGGATGACATCCCATACAGGTTGTTGTACCAGAGGGATCCAAGTTTAGATCACCTCAGAGTGTTTGGTACTAAGGCATGGGTGAAGGTACCACTGGAGCGCAGGAGGAAAGGAGGGCCCAAAGCAAAAAAGCTAACATTCTTGGGATACCAGTCAGGCATGAAGAGCTATAGGTTTGCAGACAATAACCAAAGAATAACTTACAGTAGGTCTGCTAATTTTTGTGAAGACGAGAACTGGGATCGGATTCATGCCAACAAAGTTCCTGAGGTGGTTGAGTTACCTGATACAAGTGGCACTGAAGGTGCAAATAACAAAGGTGTGGTAACAAGAGAACCTGAGGTTAAACAGGAACAAAGTGTACAAGTGTCTGGTGAAAGTCCTGTTAGGTCTGAACAAGTACCTGTAACAAATGGAAATGTGCCTGTGTCTGTGAAAACAGAGCAAGAGAGTGTGCCACAGAGGGTGTCAACTCGAAGCACGAAGGGCATACCACCAAAAAGATATGGCTGTGACATGGTCACAGGTTTCCCAACGATATGGTTGTGACATAATAACAGGTTACCCAGTTGAAGACGATGCTTGTGAGTACTGAGGCACCAAATAACAAAATGTATAAGAGTGCAAAAGGGTGTTCACTGGAAGCACGTGCCTAAGGGCAACAATAAAGGTATAACATACAAACATGTGTATTGCAATGAGCTTGCAAAGTGAGCAATGTAACAATGGTTTGTGAAACACTGATGGCTCTCTGTGAGCAAGCAACAAAGGTGTTGAAAACAAGGCTCTTTATGAGCAGGCAAATAAAGTGTTTGGAACTGCCTAAGTCTAAGGTTTGGTTCAAAGGCAAAAAACAGTTTTTGCACTAACATGGTTGCTCAGAGGTATTTTGACATACAGGGGGCAAAATAACAACGTGGAATAATAAGCAGCATGTGGAACAGTGGAGAAGGGTTATGTGTAACTGAGATATTTACTGTGTAACAAATAATAATGTGTAACTAATTGTGAAATTTAACTGGTTGTAAAGTATAACAGTAATTGTGTGTGATGTAATGGAACAAGGCTTCCTGAAGCTAAACCACTGAGCATCAAGATAACAATGTAATAATACCTTACTAAAGTGTTACTGTATGTGAAGTGATGGGAAGGGGCTTAAATAAGCTGAACCATAGAACTTCTATATAACTGTGAAAATGTATGCATTACTGGATGCTGACATGTAACATAATTGCTTGAATGTAATAATGTCCACAGCTTAGAGGGAGCATTGCTTACAACAGCATAAAACAACAATAAATGGTATGATAATCATAAAACAATACAACATTAAAAGGTGCTAACAGTAATAATCCAAATACCATTAAACAGATAACAGTTTGGCATTACATTTGGGATGGTGCCCAGACTTCCGTGCCATCCTAGTGGTCGATCCCGATCTAATATGAGCCAGTTTGGTGTAGTGGAAAAGTGTGCGGACTCTAATCTGGGAGAACCAGGTTTGATTCCTCACTCCTCCACTTGCACCTGGCTGGATGACCTTGGGCAAGCTGTAGCTATGTATTTTTGTCTAGTGTTGTTATGAGCTGAATAAAATGAAATCACTTGGTTAAGAGCTGCCTCGATCTCAGTTCATAATAGTGACATTCTGTAGCATTTGAATGGCTGCCTATTCCCTAGTCCAGGCTCCTGCCAGGCTGTTAGTTGTCCAGTTGGTGGTGACGTTGATGTTAGGGCCAGGGCCATGATGTTAAGGCGGCACCCTACTTGAAAGCCTGGTGGAAGAGCTCTGTTTTACAGGAACTGCAGAAGGTCCCACAGGACCCTGATCTCCTCCGGGAGCTCGTTCCACCAGGTAGGGGCCGCCACTGAAAAGGCTCCGGCCCTGGTGATAGCTAGCTTGGCCTCCCTCAGGCCAGGGAGGGTCAACCGATTTTGAGGCCCCGACCGTAGTGCTCTCTGGGGAATATACTGGGAAAGGCGGTCCCTCAGGTATGTTGGACCTCGGCCATATAGGGCTTTAAAGGTAAGAACCAGCACCTTGAAGCGGATTCGGCACGCTATTGGCAGCCAGTGCAGTGTCCTCAGCACAGGCTGGATGTGCTCTAGTCTAGGTTCGGGATGGCTCATCTCAAAGAGTTGAAGGGGCAGTTCTGTTACTGTTTTGGAGGGAAATGGATTTGGCTGGCCACTGAGAGGGTGACAAGCAATACTGTACATGATTTTTTAAAATTATTTTACAAACAAATATCTACAATAGTGCAATACACCACAATTATACATACATAGACAATCATCTTGTGTTAACATGGATAATCAGCTATGATCATCTGCTTCATCTACCATATCTAATTCATACATACACTACAGTACAGCCAAGCCCAGACCATCATAAAAGTATAACAGTAACAGAACTGCTCCTTCAACTCTTTGAGATGAGCCATCCCGAACCAGAGCCATCCCAAACCAGGCCAGGCATTCTCTTAAAGAAACATACACCACAGTCTCCTGTCGGCTTTCCCCCAAGATTAAGTTTGAAAACTGCTCTTCCACCTTTCTGATTTTAAGCACCAGCAGCCTGGTTCCTTTTTGGGGAAACTGGAGGCCGTCTCTTTTGTACCGGTCCGGCTTGTTCCAAAAAGCATCCCAGTGCCTAACAAACTTAAACTTCTCCAGGTCAGCCACCTTGGCCTCGAGGGTGCAAACTCCTTCCATGAGCACCAGGAGCTCCTTGCACCGAGCACACACACCCATGACTTCTGTCCAGTTAGCAGACAGTCATACATGTGACACGCAGTGCAACACACTGGATAGCCCCCAACTCCCTGCTGGCATTCTACCTCCATAATCATTTGATTTTTTTATTATTATTATTTTTGCATTTTAAATTTCTGCAGAACCAAAATACTTACTGTTGGAGTATTTTATAAAATTCAGCAGAGTTAAAAACAGCTTAGTGATGCCAGAGTTCAATAATCAGACCCAGAGTCCATGTGTGTTTAAAAATATAAAAGTTTACTACAATTCTACCATAGGGAAGGGTAACTTGGGAGAAAACAACAACAGCTATATAAGCTACATCCTCTCACTAGACTAGAAGAACTGTAAGATGGCTCTCCTCACATGCTCCTTCTCCAAGACAAACAAAGAGGGGAAGAGAGGCCATAAAATGCAAAGACACTAACACTTTGCTTCCAATCAAACTCTTAGAACAGGGATGCTTTTCGCGGGCTAACAGACTTGAGCTAACATTGGCTAACACAAAGACAGGTGATTTCCTGTAACAACAGAACAGACATTTAACCCCATACACACACATTGAGTGTTTTCAACATGCAAATACCCAACACTTACCAAATTACTTCAGAGATTCATTGACTGATTAATATGCCTTTACATCTTGAGCTATGTACAACATATTATACTGGGGGTTTTTTACTATCAAAATCAAACCAAAAGCAGGATTCCTATTAGGTAAAGTAAAGGTAAAAGGTAAACGTTTCCCTTGCTCGAAAGCCAGTCGAATCCGACTCCAGTGGGCGGTGCTCATCTCTGTTTCCAAGGTGAAGAGCCAGCACTGTCTAAAGACATTTCCATGGTCAGGTAGCCAGCATGACTAAATGCCAAGGCGCACAGAACGCTGTTACCTTCCCACCGAAGTGGTACCTATTTATCTACCCCAGTTTATTGTAGTGGTTAAGTGCACAGACTCTAGTCAGGGAGAACCGGGTTTGATTCCCCCACTCCTCCACTTGCACCTGCTGGATGACCTTGGGCAAGCCATAGTTCTGTCAGAGCTGTTCTTGAAAAAGAGCAGTTTCTGTCAGAAGTCTCAGCCCCACCTACCTCACAGGATGTCTGTTGTGGGGAGGGGAAGGGAAAGGAGTTTGTGAGCCGCTCTGAGACTCCTTTGGGTAGTGAAGGGCGGGGTATAAATCCAATCTCTTCTCCTTACTTGCAATTTCTTGCTTTTGAACTGCTAGGTTGGCAGGAGCTGGGACCAGAGATGGGAGCTCACTCCGTCACACGGTACTAGGGTCTCGAAGAATGCTCCCTCTAAGCTGTGTCTTGTGAGCAAAAATTCTACTTTGTGAGCTACGGGCGTTAAAGTTGTGAGCGATTGGGCTGTTGCATAAATTAGTTTGCTCTGGAGCCATCCTTCCTGAGCGAAGACAAAAATGTGTGAGCCAGAGGCTAAAAAACTGAGCTGGCTCAAACTCACTCAGCTTAGAAAGAACACTGGTCTTGAACTGCCGAACTACAGTCCTTCCGGTCTGCAGCTCAGCCTCTCTAACTATTGGAGAGTGTGGGGGGGTATAGAACCAATGCGGTGAATATTAAAAAGTCGGCTGGTTTTTCAGGCGAGTGTCGGCTTCCACATAAATCTCCAGGAGGCCTGGGGGAGGACAGGAGAGGTGAGAGGTTCCCAGGGCTTCACGGCTTACCTGTGCTGAGGTTTTGGTCTCCCCGTTCAAGAACCAGAACACTGAAGGAAGCGGGGCGGCTTCTCTCTATGCACAGTGGCCGCTTCAGAACCGGTGCTCCCACTAACTTTCAACCAAAGATTGTCCCGCCCCCCCACCCCCGCCCCAAACTGAAACTCCCACTGCACTCACGGGAGACTTTTGTTAATCTCGACTGGGAGTCCGTGTTTCAGCACAAGCAGGCGCACAATGAGAGCAGCCTCAAGGAACCAAAGGAACTGTCCCTTTCAGAGGCCAGGGGGATAACTTCTCTGCCCAAGTCCCAGGACGGGGTGGGGTGTGGGCAGTGGAAGGGGCAAATAACACCCAGCCTGGCCTGGCCGTGTAAAACTCCAGTCAAGGTTCTCGGGTTGGAACACTTTCCCTCTGAGGAAAGGTTAGAGCGCTTGGGGCTCTTTAGCTTGGAGAAACGACGGCTGCGGGGTGACATGATCGAGGTTTACAAGATTATGTATGGGATACAGCAGGTGGAGAAAGAGGTACTTTTCTCCCTTTCTCACAAGACAAGAATTCGTGGGCACTCCATGAAACTGCTGAGTGGTCGGGTTAGAACGGATAAAAGGAAGTCCTTCTTCATCCAAAGAGTGATCCACACATGGAATTCACTGCCACAGGAAGTGGTGGGTGCTACAAGCATGGACGGCTTCAAAAGGGAATTAGATAAGCATATGGAGCAGAGGTCCACCAGTGGCTATTAGCTCTGGGGGCTAGTAATGCTCTATCTTCTTGGTGCTTGGGGGGGTCAACAGTGGGAGGGGCTTCTAAGGTCCTGGCCCCACTGCTGGACCTCCTGATGGCACTGGTATTTCTGGCCACTGTGTGGCACAGAGTGTTCGGCTGGATGGGCCTGTGGCCTGATCCAACATTGGCGTCTTTTATGTTCTTATGGTGGCCTAGCAAAAGGAAAAGAAAAGAGGAGAGGGAGGAGTACTCAGGAAAGGACACTATGAACTTTAATTGAAGGGTTGGGCTCTCTCCCTTGGGAGCGGCCTACTGGAGCAGTTCTCCCAGGTTCTCAGAAAGGCAGGATTTTTGCAGCCGGCTGCTTTCCACGTCCAGAGAGAGAGAGAGTGGAGCGCGCACCACGTGATGATGGCGAAAGGGTCTGGCTGGCAGGGTGGGGTGCCCCCCCCCGGCTCCCTTCCGCTGGTTCCCAGCCGGGCCTTTGGATTTTCCAGCACAAATGGCTTCACTGCTGACACACCCTTTGCTCTGGCTTTCTGTTGGGACTCCTCTTCTTGCACAGAGCTGTAATTAATTGCTCAATTAGCTAATACATTTGCAAACAAGTTTTCGCGTACTTGATCTTTTATCTGATGGTATCTTATTCCTGCCGATTGGCTTCTGGGAATACTTTTGCGAACAGACAAGGCCTGCTGACTGTCATGTGCGACTGTGGCCATGGGCTATTTGCCTTAAGGTCTCTTGTTGCTTCATTTTACATCTTTGATGATTGTATTATGACTTTGACTTCAATGAAACCTTTTGAAATGGAAAAAACACCCCCATCTTCCAGCACAGGGTCCTGGTCGTTGTTCTGTAATAATGGAAGCTCTTTAATGCCATTCTGTTCAAAGCCCATTTCTTGAAATTTACTCACTAGCTGGAGAAATGCTGTTGTCTCCTCCTCTGAACACTGGTGCATTTCCAAAGTAGTCTTCCACAGAGAGTGGATCGAAGCCCTTCTCACGGAAGTAAAACAGGCAGTAGTCAAGCACCTCTCCTGCGTTCTGCCCCTTATTCTCCATAGCCTGCAGGACCTCCCCCGCAGGAATAGCCCCTATTGACAAGGACAGTCTCGACGCACTGCCACTCCCCGGGGGAAAGGGCCTGCAGGTCTTCTCTGTACGTGGGGCCGCCGGGCCATTTTGCATAGCTGGTGGCAGGGGGCACTTTCGATGTCAAGGAACTGTGGTGAGCTCCCACTGTGGCTGTGGTGAGAAGTCAGCGCTTCTTCTGTGCACGCTGCTGAGGGTGGCAGGGAAGGCAGTCTGGACACTGAGGGCAGAGTCCGTGTCTCCGGTCCACTGTCCACGTTTCGCTCGTGGCGCCCATTCAGTTCACTGGCTTTGCTTGGCAAAGAGCGGAGGAAAGTGCCGTTGCAGAGGCAGTTGGCCCTGCGGTACGTGCTCGTGAGCTTTGCCGTTTGCAGGTCACTCCTGTCCAAGTTGAGCTTTGGGAAGGAGAGAGATTTGTGGTTTTGGTATTCTCTCTCTCTCTCTCTCTCTCTCTCTCTCTCTCTCTCTCTCTCTCTCTCTCTCTGTGTCTGCACCTGGAAGTCACATTGACCTCTGGTGACTGACCCCTGCTGGGGGCCTGGAGGGTATTCAGAGAGGTGGCAGAATAAAGCCTGCCCCCGCCTCCCGACTGCTGGTATTCCAAGGAGGTCTCCCATCCAAGGACTTGCCAGAGTCGGCTCTGCTCAGCTTCCGAGATCTGGCTTTCCTGGGCTAGCCAGGGCAGAGCAGGAAGGAGAGAGAGTGGATATTGTTCATGGACGTCACGGGAGAGAGGGAGCCTTTGGAAGACAGCAACACCTTTTCCTGCCCCCCCCCAGCTGCAGCAATGCGATCAGACCGCCGGCTTTGTGAAGGGGCTTGAGGTCCGGCATGGCCAAGACTTCCTGGTCCAGCGCCATGGACTCAGGCGCCACTTTGGGGGCACTGCTGTTGTCCAGCACCTGGGCCACGATCGGGCCTGTCGTACCAGCGTGGACCTCCAGGGTGTTCTTCAGTTCCTCCTTGTTCTCCATTGATGAAGATGCACATCTAGGTACACACTCGAAGCCCGCCTGGTTGAAGTCGGCCTCGGCGTGGGGCAGGCTGAGGGCCTTCTGCTTCAGGGTGCCATTGCTGGCCGGGGTCGGAGTCCGGATGCAGCTGTGCCGCAGGCTGGTGAGGCTGGGGTCGATGGGGGGGGGCGTGCGCGGCATGACGGCCCAGGGACAGCAGCCTTCTGCAAAGCCGGCCTGGCTCTGCTCCTCCGCCGCTGCCTCCTCCCACTCGGCCTCTTGCTGGCGGCCTGGATTCTCATGGTGTTCTCTGCCTACTCGATGGTCCGGGTTAGATTCCCCACTCCTCCTCCGCTTGCACCTGCTGGATGACCTTGGGCAAGCCCCGGTTCTGACAAGAGCTGTCCTTGAAAAAGAGCCGTTTCTGTCAAGAGCTCTCTCGGCGCCACCCGCCTCATGGGGTGTCTGTCTGTGGTGGGGAGGGGGAGGGAGAGGAGCTTGACAGCCGCTCTGAGACTCCTTCGGGTAGTGAAGGGCCATGGGGTATAGATCCAGTCTCTTCTCTTCTTCTTCTTCTCTGTCCAGGGAGAAGGTCATCCTGGGCTCCCCATACGAGTGGCAGAGAGTCGGGCAAGCAGAAGCCAGTGGTTTCAGCCGGGGCTTTAAACCTGTCTCCTGTCTTGAGTGGGACATTGTCGAGGCAACCGAAGAGCCCATGAAAGTCAGATCCTGACTTCCTAGGGGCAATCAATCACATTGATACGTAACGTGCGGTCGCGTATAGATGGCGGCAGCGTCTCCGAGGCTATGTTAGAAGGTATAAAGTGTACTGTGGCCATACCCGTGTCATTAGCTGCTGTTGTTCTCAGCATGAGGGCCTTAACTGTTCGGTTGTTAGCATCCTCACGGTCCTCCGCACCAGGAGTCCCGACCTCCCCGCCCCAGACTCGCCTTGGCAACGCGCCGACACCGTCTTGTCTGCCTACCTCACCCGCCCACTCTCCCTTGGCCCTAAAATTCTCTTTTTTAAAAATATATTTCCTATTTATTTAGATCAGTTTGTGGAAAGTGCATTTTCCCTTCTCGGGACGTGGAGAGAGACTAGCGCCCTGCCGCTGAACTTGCACATCTGCTCAACTTGCCAGGTTATTTTATTTCTTTATTTATATTTTCAATTTATATTTTGCCCTCCCAGCATAGGAAGGCTCAGGGCAGCTTACAACAGGTTAAAAAAATAACAGAATGGATACGGTAAAACATGGATACATCGACAAAGCAAAAATCTAAAAGGCATATAGTTGGCGGCAGCGTCTCCGAGGCTGTGTTAGAAGGTAGAGAGTGCACTCTGGCCATACCCGTGTCATTAGCTGCTGTTGTTCTCAGCACGAGGGCCTTAACTGTTCGGTTGTTAGCAGTTCAGTTGTTGTCCATGTGTTGGTGCCAGTGGCGGCTCCCAATCGAAGGCCCGGTGGAAGAGCTCCGTTTTACAGGCCCTTGCGGAACTGCAAAAGGTGCCGGAGGGCCCTGATGTCTTCCGGGAGCTCATTCCACCAGTGCGGAGCCGCCACCGAGATGGCCCTGAAAAGGCTTTATTCCCACTCCAGACGCTTCAGCACTGGAGCAGCCCCCTAAATAAACAGCCTGGGCCAAACCTCCACCCACACCCACTGGAGCCAATTACGCTGCCTGGGGAGCCCACCCAGAAAGGAGAAGTGAGCCGGCCTCCGGTGGACTGACCTCAGGCCTTGTGCTGAAATCATAGAGCCATAGAATGATAGCGTCGGAAGGGACCTTGCGGGTCATCTACTCCAACCCCCTGCACTCTGCAGGAGCATAGCCGAAAGAGAGCCCTACAACAGACCCGAAAGATGTTCGTCCAGCCTCCTCCACTTGAAAACGTCCAGCGAAGGAGCATCCATTCCCTCCCAAGGCAGTCTGTTCCACTGCTCAACCACTCGGACAGTTAGGCAGTTTCTCCTGATATTTAGCCGGTAACGACTCCCTTGTCATTCCCACCCATTCGATCTAGTCTTGCAATCCGGAGCAAGAGAGAATAGATCTGCTCCACCTTCTACATGACAGCTGTTAGATTGCCGCTAACAAAGATCCGGAGAGTGATTTCAGCAAAAGTGAACAGCTTTATTGAAGGTACAAACAAGCACTTGTAAGAAGTCATAACCAGAACAACTTAACATTGGGAGCTAGGCTCCTTTTAAACAATCCTGGGCTAAGGTAGCCACGCCTCTGTACAATAAACAACCAATGAGGTTGAGCGGATAAAGTCCAATAAGAGTTCTTCCCTCACAGGGACTAGGTGCAGTTCTGATTGGTTGCTGTTGGGGAGCGACCAATAGCATGTTAGCTCGGAGGAGCCTTCCTCTGGCTGGAGCTTAACATGGGGAGTCAATGTGGCGATTCATGGAAGATGTTTCAATACACTACAACAGCCTTTCAGATACTGGAAGACTGCAATCATGTCCCCTCTAAGCCTTCTCCTTCCCAGGCTAAACAGATCCAACTCTTTCAGCCTTTCCTCCTAAGACTTGGATTCCAACCCTCTCACCATCTTGGTTGCCCTCTTCTGGACACCCTCGAGCTTGTCAGCACCCTTCCTCAAATGTGGTGCCCAAAACCAGACACAGGACTCCAGGTGAGGCCTGACCATAGCAGGATAGAGCGGAAGGACCACCTCCCTTGAATTGGACACAAGGCTTCTTCTGTTCATGCATCCTAAGATTGCATTTGCTTTCTTCGCAGCCACTTTGCACTGCAGGCTCATGTTTAGCTTGTGATCAACCAGAACACCCAGGTCCCTTTCACAGGTGATGCTGTCAAGCCATGTCCCTCCCATTCTATACCTGTGCCTTTGATTTTTTTGTACCTAAATGTAGGACTTTGCACTTCTCTCTACTGAAATTAATTTTATTTGTCTCAGCCCGCTGTTCCAGCCTATCTAGATCATTTTGAAGCCTGACTCCATCTTCTTCAGAATTAGCCATCCCACCCAGCTTCGTGTCATCTGCAAATTTGATGAGCACCCCCTCTATTATGTCTTCCTCCAGGTCATTTATAAAAAACATTGAACAACACCGGGCCCTGGACCGAGCCACGGCACTTGATACTTCCCTCCAGGTAGACGCAGTGCCATTTACGAGCACTCACTGGATGGGTATGATTTTTCAACCAACCATGGATCCATCCAAGGTTGCACCATCCAGCCCACACTTAAGCGGCTTATCCTCAAGGATATCATGAGAAACTTTGTCGAAGGCACAATCCACAAGCGTTCCTTCGCTTCCCAGCCTGCCTTTCACTTCAAAGGCGAATTTAATTTCAGATGTTAATTGAGCCCTTCTAGGCGTGGATTAAAGGGGACTCTGGCAGTTAACAGGAGGCAGGCAAATGCCTGTTCTCTCCTGGGGGGGGGAACGCCCTTCTGCAAGAGCGTGGGAATTAGCATAGCATTTGCGCTTTAGTGTAACATTGGGGGCCCCCTCCTCCCAACCCCCAGCGGCTGCTCCTTTTGCTGTTTGCTCTT
>NW_015174906.1:69805-70131 GCF_001447785.1 Gekko japonicus
CGGGGTCCCCCCCCCCTGGTGGCCCCGGGGGGGGGGGGCGGCGATGCCTGGCCGCTGGGAGGAGGAGCGCCTTCCTTCAGGGGTGCCATGAAGTCCAGAGGCGACGCTACCGCCGCGCTTTTCACCCCTGCCCGGGGTTGGCCTGCCGGGCTCCATCTACCTCGCCCCCCCCTCCCCGGGTCCCTTCCCGAAGAATCCCCCATCCTGTCGCGCTCGCCCTTTGGCACCGGGGCGGAGGCTTCCGTGGGGCTGGCCCACCACCCCATCTATAGGGGGGGGGGGTGGCTGGCCTCGGCCCTGCGCCCCCGGGCCGCCCCCCCTCCCCC
>NW_015174906.1:71225-79597 GCF_001447785.1 Gekko japonicus
GAAGCGGCGCGCCGCCGGCTCACACTCCCGCAGCCGAGAGGGAAAAACCCTGGTGCGGGGTCGCCGGTCGGCCTGGACAGCTGCCTGCTTCCCCCGCATGCTCCGACCTGGCCGAGGGGCGGCAGCGCCCACAGACCCACTCCGCGGCCCCAGGCACCAGTCTGCAGCCGGGCATTCTGGCTCTCGGGCCCTCTGGTGCAGCTTGGCTCACTGGCAGCGATCCGGATCCGCAGCAGCGCCGGCAGCAACACCGCCTTTGGCCGGGGAACCTGGAGGACGATGGCCGTGGTCCGGCCGTGGCTGTGGGGAGGAGGTGGGCGCGGCGGTCACACGCAGGAAGGGCTCTGTGTTAAGGGGAGAAGGGATGGAGGGAGTGACCGGCCCTCCCCTTGACCCACAGATCTGTGCCCCCCCCCCGTGGGATCCCGTGGCCTGATTGGAGTCACGCAGTCAGAGTCCAGCCAGTTAGATGAATATCTCTTTCTTTGCAATTAAAACAGAGAATACCGGGGGGCTGAGCGCCTTTGCACTTCGGCAGTCCCAAAGCTGTATTCTGACATAACCAGGAAGCGCAGAAGGTCTTATACCCCAAATGGCATCACAACATATAGCAGTGGTGGCAAACCTACGGCACGGGGGACAGAGGTGCCACTCAGAGCCCTCTCCGTGGGCACGCATGCCATCACCCCAGCCAGGCCCAGACCATCATTAAAGTGTCGCATTCTCTGCCAAATAATTTTAAGTCAATGAAAGCATTTGGGATTGCTTTCTTTACTATTGGGCCAGCTAGGATCCTTCGGATCCTTTGTCTTTCGACTCAAGCTACAGACAGTTTGTGCCTGGCCAGCCCGGGCAAGTCCGGGCATGTCAGGCTGAATACATTACAAAACCCATCTCATGTCTTGAGTGGGACATCGTTGAGGCAACTGAAGGGCCCATGAAAGTCAGATCCTGACTTCCTAGAAGCCATCTAGAACCAGCCCCGTGGCCCCACCTCGTCCCCCGCTGCTCCTCACAGTCCTCCGCACCAGGAGTCCCAACCGGCCATGGCATACCTCCCCGCTCCAGACTCGCCTTGGCAACGCGCCGATGCCATCTTGTCTGCCTACCTCACCCGCCCACACTCCCTTGGCCCTAAAATTCTCTTTTTAAAAATATATATTTCCTATTTATTAAGATTGGTTTGTGGAAAGTGCATTTTCCCTTCTCGGGATGTGGAGAGAGACGAGCGCCCTGCCGCTGAACTTGCACATCTGCTCAACTTGCCAGGTTATTTTATTTATATTTTCGATTTATATTCTGCAAACATCATTTGACTTTAAACTTTACTATTGGTCTCTCCTTATATGTGTCAGTGATTGCGTTTGCTCATTGGGAGCATTAGAGAACACTTGGTCCCTTTCTGACCTGCATGGGGAGATCTAGCTGATAAGGGCTGGGAATCGCATCAGACTGGCTCTCGGCGTCCATGCGGCTTGCGCATTCCATTTCTATTGCGTCCTAACTCCGTCTACAGCGGCCTCCAATAATACTTTTGCTTAATATGGCTTCTTATACAAAGAATGCAATTATGAAATATATATGTTCTGCTATAAGTTTCTCCAATCAGAAGATTCTAGGTTACATACCAAGATCTGGATCTATTATGATTAAACTTTTGAAGGCACAGTGACAGCTGTCAATATACGTCAAAGAGAGAGTGTCAGAAATCACATTCAGCAGTCACATTCTTTTTCCCCTTGTCCTACACCGGGGACTCAGTAGGCTGAAATGATGCCAGGCAAAAAAGGAGGGGGGAGATCGGTGTGTGTCTCTCCCCCCCCCAGAGGTGGATGGAAATGCAGCCCTGGGAAGCAGCCCTCTTTGGAGATGGCCAAGGGGGAGGGGCCGTGGGAGGCAGGCCGGAGCCCCTCCCCTCCCCCCACCCCATTTATTCATTTGTTGTTTATGTATTTATTAGATTTTTAGTCGCCACTCACCCAAAGAGACTAATAAGGTAAAAACAACGTATAAAATGTTAAAATTCAATTATTAAATATGGGGCTACCACCATATCACTAATAAAAACAGCCCAAACACGTGGTTACCCTCCAAAGGGCAACCTAAACGATTCAGCCTTGCATGCCCTGCGGAAACTGAACAAGTCCGGCTGGGCACGGGTGTCATCCAAGAGTGCATTCCACAGGGTAGGGGCCACAACCGAGAAGGCCCTGGTGACAGCTAACCCAGCCATCCTGGGGCCGGACCTCCCTAGACGACGACCGAAGGGAATGCGGGAGGCTCTAACAGGAGAGGCAGTCCCATAGGTATGAGGGTAGCAGACCGTTAAGGGCTTTGGAGGTGAACGCCAACACCTTGAATTGGATCCGGAGACCAACTGGTAGCCAGTGCAGCTGCCGCAGAATTGGAGTGATATGAGCTGACCAAGAAGTTCCGGTCAGCAACCTGGCAGCTGCCTTCTGGACCACCTGCAGTCTCCGAAGCATCTTCAAGGATAGCCCCATGCAGAGCGAATTGCAGTAGTCCAGTCTGGAGGTGACTGTTGCATGGATCAATGTGGCAAGGTCTGTCCCAGACAAACAGCGTAGGCCCAGCATAGGCGAAAAAGCACTGACCACACCACTGTGGACGTTTGTTTATCCAACGTTAGCGCAGAACCCAACCACACCCCCGAGACTCATTACAGCATCTACAACTGTCAACTGGACGACACCAAGCTAGCGTTTCAGTTGTCCCCAGCCACGTGGCCTCCGTCTTGGATGGACGCCGCTTCAGCCGGCAGACTCCCGCTTCCGGGCCCTGGGATCGTGCCAAGAGCCCTGCTGCCACCAGCTGCTGATCCGGCAGGAGGAAGAGCTGGGTGCCCTCGGCAGACTGATGGCCCCCAACTCCAGACCTCCTGACAACCTCGGCAAGAGGGTGCATGGTTACATAGCATCGGAGGGAGGATTGGACCCTGTGGGACCCCACAACTCAGTTCTCATTGGGGAGACCTCTCCTCCCCGATAGCCCACCTCTGAGAGAGTCCCCGGAGGCACCGGGAGAGCCGACTAAGGGCAGGGCCCCTCACCCCAGGGGAGGCAAGACCAGGGCCAAGCGATCAGCTCCGTCGAAGGCCGCTGATAGATCCAGAAGGATCGACAGGGCTGGCCTGCTTTAGTCCAGATGGAAACGGAGATTGTCGACCAAGGCGACCGGTGCTGTCTCGGTCCCGAAGCCCGACTGAAACGTGTCGAGGGCAGACGCCTCATCCCGGACAACCTGGGGCAGGCCACGGCTCGCTCGCTCGCCTCCCCCAGATAGGTCGAGGAGGAGACCCTGGGCAGGGCCTGGCCGGCTGCTTTTGTTCCATGGAGGGAAGGAAGGCCAGTCCCAGAGGAGGCCTGGGGGACTTTGCCCTGGGGAAGCCGTGGGGCTGGGCGAGGCAGGCTCAGCTGACCGGGCCTCTGTCAAAGGGCAGGCAGCCCCTTCCTCTTGGCCCCGGGCAGAGTGGCGCTTGAGGAGGAGGGTAGTCAAGGAAGCCGGGGCCACCTTCAGCCTGCAAGGCCGTTGGCAGTACGCTGTTTGGGAGGTCAGCCCTCCACCCACCCACCCAAGGGACATGCGCTGACGTAGCCGCCTTTGCTTTTCGGAAATGATCCACGAAGGCCGCTGTGTGCAAAACACCTCTTCTGGGTGTTAGCAAACCGCTATACGTGACACTTCCTTCCTCTCTCGGGGGCCTGTTTTCCGAAGCAGCCCAGCCAGCGCCTGAGAGCCCGTTCTCTCCTTGCGTTCCGTGGCCGCAGAAGGTGCTGGTGGGGAGGGGTCTTCCGGCCGCCTGTGCTGCCCGCTGCTTCCTCCCTCCCCTGCAGGGCCAGACCCTTAGTTCTGACAGGGGGCAGCCAAACACTTCCCAGGCAGGGGCCTCGAGGCAGCGGCCTGCTGCGTCTGTGGGGTCCATGCCACACGTGTGGCTCATAGCTGTTGCTAGAACAGAGTTCGAGTCCAGTCAGGCACCTTGAAGACCGGCGAGTCTAATCCTGGGGATAAGCTTTTGTGTGTGTGCACCCTTCAGACTTTGTTCTGTCGCTTCAGGCCAGCCTGAAGTCGCTCTAGGCTGGTCCCGCACTGGGCAGGGGGTTGGTCTAGATGGCCTGTAGGACCCCCCCCCAACTCTGTGACTCTGTGGCCCGACTCCTTGAGAGCTAGCGGGGGGCAGAGGGGTCCGAGCATCAGTCTGAGCTCCGGAAGACCGAGGCTGAAAGCCCTGCACCTGCAGCGTGACCTTGAGCCCGTCACATGCTCCTACCTCGCAGGATCGTTGTGGGAATAAGTGGAGGAGGGGCGAACTGGGATGCAGGCGTCTTTGGTTCCCCATTACGGAGGAAAGCGAGGGAGGAGTATCTGAAGAAGAAACTACTGGAGGGGGAGATAGGCCTTTTGCCGCCCTCTCTGTGCGTGGTTTGTCTCCTGTTGCTTCTTGGGCTACTGACTGCCGCTTGCGGATGCCCAGCCCAGGCAAGGCGACTGGTTCCCCTGGCTCACCGTGTTTGGCAAGAGCCCGCCTTTGTCTTGCTCAAGGTGGTCTGGCTCCTGCAGGGAAGAGTGCGCGGAGCAGGAGAGAGCCGCTGCCAGGCAGGTTTGTCCGTGGCCACCCTGATGCCCTGTTTGCGTTGGCCAGGCTTCCTGTGTGGGTGCCTGTTCCCGCCGTGGGCGACGCGTCTGTCCCCAAGGAGAGGGAAGTTCGGGGGGCGGGGCCTTCCAGGGCACAGCGCGGTCTTGGCGGCCAGCCCCATCCAGAACAGAGTGTCCCAGCAGCCTGTGTCGGTGACACTGACCCCCACCCACCCCGCACACACATTCCCCCTCCTTTGAAAACTCTCCCTCCAGGGAACTCTGCCTCCACCCCCACCGCCCCCCAGACTCAAGGGCACTCTCTCTCTCTCTTCCTCTGTGCGGCCTCTGAGAAATGAGGAACCGCCGGCTTCCCGGGTGCTTGCAGCAGCCAAAGCCCTCCTCGACCTGACCCGGCCTCTTCTGGCTTGCTGTCGAGTGGACTTTGGCCCTTCCACGGTTCCTCTCCGGCTTGTTTGCTTTCTTGTTCTGCGCCGTCAGCGAGGGGCACGTTTCGCTGGAACGAGGCAATACAGTTCTGGTTTCATTCTCTTGGCATTTATTATTGATTGATTTACATCTTGTCTGGTCAGGGCCACAAACACAATAAAAATACGCCATAAAACGTGTTGAAACCCAGAGCTAAGAATACATACATGAAACAGAAGAGGGCAGGTGAAAGCACAAGGCCGAGAGAGAGGGACCATTGCAGGGGGCGGAGAAGTCTCCTCTTGGGGGTGGGAGATGGCGGCAGCAGCTGGGGCCAGGCAGACCTTCTTGGGGAGGGAGTCGCCAAATGTTGGTGCCACAGTCGAGAAGGCCCCGTCAGCCGGGCAGCGACATTCTGGTGGGGAGCCCGTCCACGACTCTGGAAGGGAAAGGGAAAGGGAGGCCTCCCGCGCGTGAAGGGGCCCGCCTTGAGTCTCGAAAGGTCATGCCCGGGCAACCCTGCTGGTCTGCGAGGTGCCGCTGGGCTCCGGTCTGCCTCTTCTACGGCAGGCCAGCAGGACTCCCCTCTCAAACGACTTTTGGTTATTTGCCATTTATTTATTTTAAGAACATCAGAGAAGCCAGTGCTGGGTGAGGCCAGTGGCCCCTCCAGCCCAACACTCTGTCTGTCACACAGTGGCCAGAAATACCAGGTGCCCTCAGGAGGTCCACCAGTGGGGCCAGGGCCCTGGAAGCCCTCCCACTGTTGCCCCCCCCCCAAGCACCAAGAAGACAGAGCATCGCCTGCCCCAGACTGAGAGTGCCTACCTATACCTTGGGGCTAAGAGCCACTGATGGACCTCTGCTCCATATCATAGAACAGTGATGGCGAACCTTTTAGAGACCGAGTGCCAAAACTGCGACCCAAAACCCACTTATTTATCGCAAAGTGCCCACACGGCAATTTAACCTGAATACGGAGGTTTTACTTTAGAAAAAAACATTAACTTAAGATGATCCAAACAAAGTAAGGAAAGCAATCACAAATGCTTTCATTTACTTCAAATTATTTGGCAGAGAATTCGACACTTTAATGATGGTCTGGGTCTGGGCCTGGCTGGGGTGATGGCACGCGTGCCCACAGAGAGGGCTCTGAGTGCCACCTCTGGCACCCATGCTGTAGGTTCACCACCACTGTCATAGAATCATAGAACGTTAGAGTTGGAAGGGACCTTGCAGGTCATCTAGTCCAGCCGCCTGCACTCTGCAGGAGCACAGCCGAAAGAGAGCCCCTCCTTTGAAAACTCTCTCCAGGGAACTCTGCCTCCACCCCCACCTATCTAATTCCCTCTCGAAGCCACCCGTGCTTGTAGCCGCCGCCACCTCCGGTGGCAGTAAGTTCCACGTGTGAATCACTCTCTGGGTGAAGAAGTATTTTATTTTATTTGCTGGATTTGTATCCCGTCCTCCCCGCGAGCAGGCTGAGGGCGGGTGGCAACAAGAGAGCTTACAGAACCATTATAACCAATTGCTTAAAGCCATTTAAACGGCGGCAGGATTACATATTCATTTATAAGGTTCCAGCTGTGCAAAACAGACGGCAGGGCAGAGGGACACGACGGAGGCGAGAGGAACGTCTCTTGACGTGGGCAAACGTACCAGGGCCGTTTTCAGCAAGGGAGGCCCGATGGTTGGGCGTCTGCCACCTCCACCAAAGGCCTGGCAGAACCACCCCATTTTACAGGCCCTGCAGAACTGTGGAACGTCTCGCAGGGCCCTGATCTCACCTGGGAGCCTGTTCCCCCCCCCCCGGGCGGGGGCCAGGGACAACCAGCAGACGTTGACCAGCAGAGCGCGAGGCTCTCCGAGGGAGGGACATACAGGGAGAGGTCCCTTAGATATGTGTGTGTGTGTGGGGGGGGAGATAGCCTACCTGTCTCTCTCCCTTTTATCCCCACACCAGTCCCATGAGCTGCCCGGGGCGAGGGTGTCAGAGCAAAGGAGTCTCAGATGCTGTGCGGTCTGGAAACAGAGAGCATGCGGGCATGATGGTTTACAAGATTATGCGTGAGATAGAGCAGATCGAGAAAGAGGTACACTTCTCCCTTTCTCACACTGCACAAACTCCTGGTGGGCACTCCGTGAAATTGCTGAGCGGTCGGGTGAGAACAGATAAAAGGAAGTACTTCTTCACCCAAAGAGCGATGCACACACAGAATTCACTGCCACGGGAGGTGGTGGCAGCTACAAGCATGGACGGCTGCAAAAGGGAATTAGATAAGCATATGGAGCAGAGATCCATCAGTGGCTCTTAGCCACAAGGGATAGATAGGGACTCTGGGGCAAGGGATGCTCTATATTCTTGGTGCCTGGGGGGGCAACAGTGGGGGGGGGCTCCTAGTGTCCTCCTGGCCCCACTGCTGGACCTCCTGAGGGCCCCTGGTATTTCTGGCCACTGTGATACAGAGGGTTGGACTGGAGGGGCCACTGGCCTGATCCAACACTGGCTTCTCTCTTATGTTCTTATGACAGCTTCAAGGGGGGACTGGATAAGCATATGGAGCAGAGATCCATCAGTGGCTCTTAGCCACAAGGGATAGATAGGGACTCTGGGGCAAGGGATGCTCTATATTCTTGGTGCCTGGGGGGGCAACAGTGGGGGGGGGCTCCTAGTGTCCTCCTGGCCCCACTGCTGGACCTCCTGAGGGCCCCTGGTATTTCTGGCCACTGTGATACAGAGGGTTGGACTGGAGGGGCCACTGGCCTGATCCAACACTGGCTTCTCTCTTATGTTCTTATGACAGCTTCAAGGGGGGACTGGATAAGCATATGGAGCAGAGATCCATCAGTGGCTCTTAGCCACAAGGGATAGATAGGGACTCTGGGGCAAGGGATGCTCTATATTCTTGGTGCCTGGGGGGGCAACAGTGGGGGGGGGCTCCTAGTGTCCTCCTGGCCCCACTGCTGGACCTCCTGAGGGCCCCTGGTATTTCTGGCCACTGTGATACAGAGGGTTGGACTGGAGGGGCCACTGGCCTGACCCAACAGGGGCTTCTCTTCTGTTCTCGTGCCCTGTCAGAGCACGGGGGTCCTCCCGTAAATTCAGGAGAAAGGAAAGGAAAATCTTTTGTGGGGCAGTGCACAATCCAGAGGACTCCCCCGCGGCCACAGGCCGTGGGGCTGGCTGCTGGGGGAGGCAGGGCGGTGAGTGGCCTGGGCCCCCTGGATTCTGCAGAGCTGGGGGGGGTGCCTTCGCTGACTCACCCCGCTTCTGAGGAGCGTTGGGGAGGGGCTGTGCCGGAGAGATGGGGTGGCTCGGCCCCGCTTGGCCATCTCCTGTCAGGTTG
>NW_015174906.1:79627-87395 GCF_001447785.1 Gekko japonicus
CCTGGGGGGGTGCTGGGGGAGGGGAAACCTTGCCCCCCCCCCAGCCCTTGCCGGTCTGCCCGGGCAGCGGGCCTCTTCCGCAAGACAAGCAGAGGGACTTCCAGCCGGGGGGTGTCGCTTCAGGCTCTTCCAGCCTCTGCACAGTTTGGAAGTGGGGGGCTGCAAGGTCCCTGTCCGTTCAGTTCAGGGCGCCCCCCCCTCTCTCTGCGCTTTTGGGAAGCAGCTCTCTTGCCCCCTTGGAAGGGGGGGGAACGGCCAGTGGCCACCGTGAGCTCGGCAGGTTCTTCTCTTCCCCTCTAGCTGGTGGGGGGGGAGGTGCCTTGCCGGGAGCTGCCTCCCCGTCCCCCCCTACTCTTGGGCAGGTGCTTCCGGGGGGGGCTCCGTGGGAAGGTGTCCCCGTTGTGTCCCCCAAGCTGTTCCCTGGCGTGGGGACTCGGTGGCACCCGGGGACGTCAGGCTGTGCGTGGGGGTGGGGGTGGTGCCGCTCTGCCATCCGGGGAGTGCCCCGGTGCTACTTGTTTGGGGACAGGGTGTTTCGTCAGAACCGGATGATTGCCGCCCCGCCACTCCCACGCTGTGCCGCTCTGGCGCTTGTGCAAGGAGGCCACCGATGACGACACTGCACCTGTGCTGCCTCGGGCGAGAGGGCGGGGGGGGAGCCAGCTCCGTTCGTGCCAGGAGCCCCCACCCTTCGGCTGCCCCCAGGCACACGCACACACTGCCCTGTCTTCAGGGACACACACTTCCCTGTCTTCAGGGACTCACTTCCCTGTTTTCGGGAAGACACTTCCCTGCTTACCAGAGGTTGCCTATCTGACCGGCCCCTCGGTTTTCTCAGTGGCTGTTGGATGGACACTTCTCTCCGCACAACCCTTTTCTCTGCGCGCATCCTCCTGTCCCTTTCCCCAAGCCCTGGGCCAGCCGGCCGGCCCGGTGTCTGCGGCCTGGTTGTGGCACTCCCAGGGGCTTAGCCCGGCCGGCACCCTTCCCAGTACTGCTGGTGGCTTCCAGCCTTCCGAGTTCTGGAGCAACCCCCACCACCAATAAAACTAGGAGCTGGTAAACCAAAGCTTGCCCGGGGGAGGGGGGCAGTTGTGCAGGAAGATCAACAGCCGCAAAAGGGGCTCTCCCGGGCCTGCAGGTGGCGGCCCCCGACCCCTGCGTGCCCGCCACAGCGCCTGACGGCTGCCTCCCCTTCACCCCGGCCACTCACTCAGTGGGGCTGCGCCAGCCGGCCTCGAGAGCAAGCGCTGCTCCAGCCCCCTTTCCACGTCAGTCCGCTTTTCTTGCACCATGGGGGGGGAGTTGCTAAGTAAGTGGTTGCCTTTAAGCCACGCTGGCCCTTCTCTGCAGGGGCTTCAGCCCTTCAGCACCCAACGGGGCCCTTGAATCATAAGAACATAAGAGAGAAGCCCGTGCGGGATCAGGCCAGTGGCCCCTCCAGTCCAACACTCTTCTGTGTCACACAGTGGCCAGAAACACCAGGTGCCCTCAGGAGGTCCAGCAGTGGGGCCGGGACACCAGGAGCCCCTCCCACTGTTGCCCCCCCCTTAAGCACCAAGAATACAGAGCATCTCTTGCCCCCCAGACATAAGAACATAAGAGAGAAGCCAGTGTTGGTTCAGGCCAAAGGCCCCTCCAGTCCAACACTCTGTCTGTCACACAGTGGCCAAAAACACCAGGTGTCCTCAGGAGGTCCAGCAGTGGGGCCGGGACACCAGAAGCCCTCCCACTGTTCCCCCCCCCCAAGCACCAAGGGTACAGAGCACCCCTTGCCCCAAACGGAGAGTTCCTATCTATACCTTGGGGCTAATAGCCACTGATAGACCTCTGCTCCATAAGAACATAAGAGAAGCCCATGTTGGATCAGGCCAGTGGCCCATCTAGTCCAACACTCTTCTGTCACACAGTGGCCAGAAATCCCAGGGGCCATCAGGAGGTCCAGCAGTGGGGCCAGGAGGACACTAGAAGAGCATCACTTGCCCCAGACATAAGAACATGAGTGAAGCCCATGCTGGATCAGGCCAATGGCCCCTCCAGTCCAACACTCTGTGTCAGGCAGTGGCTAAAAACACCAGGGGCCCTGAGGAGGTCCAGCAGTGGGGCCGGGACTCCAGAAGCCCTCCCACTGTTGCCCCTCCCCCTCCCAAGCACCCAGAAGACAGAGCATCCCTTGCCCCAGTCATAAGAACATGAGAGAGAAGCCCGTGTTGGGTCAGGCCAGTGGCTGTGTTCCGCAAGCTGTCCTTTGGCGTGGGGCCTGGGGGTCTCCTGGCACTGCCGCTCATCTTCAGACCACGGAGGTCACTTCCCCTGGAGAAAAATGGACGCTTGGGAGGGTGGACTCTGCGCCCCACTGAGGCCCCCGTCCTCTCCAAGCTCCACCCCCAAATGGGATGAAGGCAGCTGGTGGGGCCTGTGAATGGCAGCAGATTAGCATACAGATGTGAGAACTAAATTTGAGCTCAGTGGGCCACCTTTAAGACCAACAAAGTTTAATTCTGGGTCTACGTGAACACTGAGTGACTTAGCGTGTGTAGATGCGCACGTCTTCAGATACATTAAAACGGACTTCCTTATATCTGTATGCTAATTCGCTGCTACACTCTGGTCTTACCAGCTGCCTTAATCTTCCAAAAGTCTTTGTCTTTTATTGAAAAAAGAAACCGTTCTCCTTATTAGAAATTAGAAAAGACAAGCCAGTGAAAATTAACCCCAGATCTACTGCCAAAAAACGGTTAAAACTCTCACGACTTCTCAACTTTATTAGAGTAAGTAAAATTTAAAGCACAAGCCAGCTTTCAGGTTATTGTATTCAACCTGCTTTTAAGGATTTCCCCCATAAACCCAAGTCTATTAACATCTACGGGAAAATCTCACCTAATCTCTTCTGAGAGTTTTATCCAGAGAAATCTGATTTGCTTATCACATCAATGCATTTATATAGAAAGCAATCATGGAGATAATCTATCGCTCTTATCTATCGATGAGATAATCACACAGGTGCCGATAAGGTTACATCTGATACGAGCTCACTATCTTTTTTTAAAGCAAGATCAAAAGACCAAACTTATTAAAAGGCAATAAATCTAGTGTTTCAGTAACTGTTTTGATTAGCTGTCAAATCAAAAGAAAAACCTTCTGTGACCAGAGTTGACCAGTAGCTGACCCTGGTTTGAACACTGTCTCTAGTGGAATGGCTGCAGGATCCTCAAGTAAACCTGTGATATAATCAACATATTGCTACACAACACATCATTACAATGTGGAATCTGCTGCCTGAGGATGTGGTGATGGCCACAGGCGATCAAATTCACGGAGGATAAGTGGTTTTACTGGTATTCAGTACCAACTCTGTCAGCCGCCCTGAGCGTGCTCGCGGGAAGGGCGGGGCACGAATGGAATGAATGAATGAATGAATACTGGCCATGACGGCTAAAGGGAACCTCCCCATTCAGAGGCAGTCAACCTCTGAATCCCAGTGCCAGGAGGCAAGCTCCGGATGGCCTCGGCCTCTCTGCCCTGTTGCTGGCCCTCCAGAGGGACTGGCTGGCCCCTGTGTGAGACAGGAGGCTGGACTGGAGGGACCCTCCCTGGTCTGGCCCAGCAGGGCTCTTCTGGTGTCCTTCTCAGGGGAAGGCCTCGGCCTCCCTGCCCTGTTGCTGGCCCTTCAGAGGGACTGGCTGGCCCCTGTGTGAGACGGGAGGCTGGACTGGAGGGACCCTCCCTGGTCTTATCCCTCAAGGCTTTTCTTAGAAGTGGGGTGGGGAGGCTGACTTTTCCACCCTGAAACTGGTCAACCGGCCTGCCACCTGGCTCTGCCCTCCCCTCTGGCCCCTGGAGTACTTCCTGAGAGTATCTGAAGGTGGAGGGAGGTGGGCCACTGATGCTTTGAGTGGCAGTGGTTGCTGCCGGGGAGTCAGGCAGAGAAGCGTCTTTACTGGCTCTTGTTCCCTGAGTTCCTTAAAGTTGGGGGGGGGGCCTTGGCATGCTGGGTGTGTAGGGGCTCTGGCCCCTCCAGTGGGGCTCTGCGCTGGCCTCCTCCAGGTTAGGCAGATCATGAGAGGGACGGCAGGAAGGGTTGCAGCCTCAGGGCTTAGTTCTTGTGGCCCTTTCTTACACGCCCAGGGAAATGCTGATCGCCACTTTGGGGTCAGGAAGCAGTTTTTCTCCAGGCCCGTTGGCCAGGGATCCTGGAGGTTTTTGGTCATCTTCTCGGTGTGGACCAGCAGTCACTGGGGGTGCATGGGGGGTATTTATGAGTTTCCTGCATTGTGCAGGGGTGTCATGATCTATGTAGGACTGGGAGACAAGGCCTAGAGGCCTAGGCCCCAGGAGACCTGTGTGGGAATGGAAAGCAGAAACAGCCTACAGTCCCCACCATGCTTAGTGATGGTTATAACCAGTCGGTGTTCAGGGATTGTGTGAGGAGAATGTGACTTAAGCTTTGTGGGCTGTGGAACTGCGTTCTTTTGCTCTTCTGCGTTCTTCCCTCTCACAGAGTTAAACTGAGGGGACAGTCTGGTCTGAGAGAAAGATCCCTCACTTGGGACAGAGTGAGCACAGGCAAGAGGCCTGGTATAAGAAGGCTGTGGGCCTTGAATAGTAACCCATTAAGAGAAGTAGCCACGTTAGATTTGTTTATTTTTGCCTTTAGACACTGTTATATATTTTAAAGCACCTTGTCTTGTTTTCCTTGCCCCCCAGTACTGTATTAATAAACCATTTAATTGTTCTCTGCCTGGTCAATCACGCCTATGGGGGGGGGGATTTGGGTTGGGCTTGGGAGGGTACTCTGGGCCTTCCCAAGGGACTCTTAAGTCCAGAGTGGTGGCAGACGAAGGTAGCAACCCACTGGGGGTCATGACAAGGGGGTTGGACTGGGTGTCCCTGGAGGTCCCTTCCAACTCTATGGTTCTGTGATTCCTGGCTTGCCACTCACGTGAGGCTCTCTTCTCCCTCTCCCCCCCCCACCTTGTGTTGCAGCTGGACAGCAGCCTGGTGCAGATCCAGGAGCTGGCCGTGAGCGTGTGCAAGAAACTGCACTTGGCCCGCCCGGAGGTGTGCGAGGATATCATCCGGCTCTTTGAGCCCGACGTGCTGGCCGCCTGGACCCGCTCCATCCTGCGCCCCTCCGAGATCTGCGGGCTCCTGGTGGGCCCCGACTGTGGCCACTGGGACATCTACTCCGACTGGAACGTCACGCTGCCCGACGTGCCCAAGCCCCCCGTGCGTCCCCCAGTGCCCCCACGGCCCAGCGCCCCCACGGCCCGAGTGCTCTTCCTCACCGACCTGCACTGGGACCAGGGCTACCTGCCAGGCAGCGACCCCGCCTGCAAGGACCCCTTGTGCTGCCGAGGGGGGCAGCCCCGGGGGGCGGCGGCCGGCTACTGGGGCACCTACGGCAAGTGTGACCTGCCGCTCCACACCCTGGAGAGCCTCCTCCAGCACCTGGCCGCCACCGGCCCTTACGACGTGGCCTACTGGACCGGAGACATCCCGGCACACAACGTCTGGGAGCAGAGCCGGGCGGACCAGCTGCATGCCCTGACCACCGTGACGGCCCTCATCCAGAAGTACCTGGGGCCACTGCCCGTCTACCCGGCCGTGGGCAACCACGAATCTGTGCCCGTGAATTCCTTCCCGCCCCCCCACCTGCCCGGCAACCACTCCTCCGCCTGGCTGTACGATGCCATGGCCCAGGCCTGGCGCCAGTGGCTGCCTCCGGAGGCCCTGGAAACACTCAGGCAAGCGGTGGGCCCTGGGTGGGCGCCGTGGGCGGGCACTGGGGCACGGGGAGGAGGGGGAGGGGCAGACGGGTGGGTCGTGTCACATCTTGGCTGGAGAAGGGAATTCAAGTCCAGGAGCCCCCCGAGAGACGAAAAAGCATGATATTTTGTGAGCCGAAGCGCATTCTGTCCGGTGCCAGTGAGGTTGTGGGTCCACCTGCCCGAGATCCGGGTCAGAAGACGGGGAGGGCCGTGCAGAGAAGGGGAATGCCCTCCTGTCTCCTGGGAGAGGCCAGTGGTGGGGCGGGGCCCCTGGGCAGGAGGGCAGGCAGCTTTTGTCCCCGCTGAGCTGGATCCTCCTGCGTTCGAGAGGACCATCCGGAGCGATCAAAGTCCGTGGCCTTCCCTACGGGGTTGTCAGCTGCACAGTGACCTTGGATCAGTCACAAGGTCTCTCAGGGCTGTTCTCACAGGAGTCGTCCTGTCAAGAGCTCTCTCAGCCCCGCCCACCTCACAGGGGGGGTCTGTTGTGGGGAGGGGAAGGGAAAGGAGATTGTCAGCCGCTCTGAGACTCCACATGAAGGGTGGGGTATAGATCCAATATCCTCTTCTTCTTCCCAGTACCTGGATGGTAGAGAACCACACAGAGCCGGGAAGCTGCAGTGTGTGTGGGGGGGGTGGGCCGGCCGGGGGGGGGGAATAACTGCCTGGCCTCTCCCTCCACCCAGAGGCCTGATTCTGTCTCCTGGCTCTCCCTGCGACAGGGTGGGGGGCTTCTACACCCTCCGGGTCTGGCCGGGCCTCCGCCTCGTCTCCCTCAACATGAATTTCTGCTCCGAGACCAACTTCTGGCTCTTGATCAACTCAACGGATCCCGCCGGGCAGCTGCAGTGGCTGGTGAAGGTCTTGCTGGAGGCAGAGGAGGGCGGGGAGCACGGAGGGGAGGGGGCCGCAGGGGCCCACGTGGCCTCCCACCTGCCCCATCCTGACCGGTGGCTCTCGCCTGCAGGTTCACATCATCGGCCACATCCCTCCCTCTCACTGCATGCGCAGCTGGAGCTGGAACTATTACCACATCATCAACAGGTGAGAGGGTCTCTGGGCAGGTGTGGGGCTTGGCTAGGGTCCTGGGCCAGTGGTTCCTTCAAGCTGCAGAGTCCTGTGAGCAAGAATCCTGCTTCGTGAGCTCCTGGCTTGAGAGTTGTGAGCATCAATCAGTTTGCTCTGGAGCCATCCTTCCTGAGCTGAGAGAAAAATTGAGCGGAGACACGAATGTGTGAGCCGGAGGCTAAAAAGCTGTGAGCTGCCTCACGCTCACTCGGCTTAGAGGGACCCCTGGTCCTGGGCAAGCCTCCCTCCCTCCCTCTGCGGGAGGCCCTGGTGCTGGCAAAGCCGCCCTCCCTCTTCTGGGGGTTCCCGCGCTTTCCCCCGCTCTGGTTTGCCGTGGCCCAACCCAACCCTCTCCCCCTCCAGAGTGCCGTCTGCCCCGGGCCGAGTGCTCCCGCTGCCCAAGCACCCGGTAAGGCCCTTGAAGGGCAATGAGCACAAAGGCGCCCAGCCACAAAACCATTCCGGACCACGAAAGCAAACCAGACAGGCCAGAGCGGGCCGGGACACCCCCTCTTCCCTCCCCACCCACCCCGCCCGGGCAGGAGAGCACAGGGGGTGTGCTTCTTGGCCTCCCGACAATCTGGGCAGGGCTTGGGGGGGATGGGGGGGGGAGTTGTCTGAACACAGACATGTCGGTAGGGGCGGGGCTTGCATGAGCCTCCAATCCACTGCCTCGAAAAACCTGTCCTTTCCTTTCAAGCGTCTTGGGAAATTACTTTTTCAGACGGCTCCAAAGGCTTCTGTCTCCATAACAAACAGCCAGGAGCACAATGGTTGGGGACGAATTGGGGACACCCACCCACCTTTGTGCTCAGCAATGCCAGATTTGGGCTTTTTAAGTCACAGCTTTGCTTCAATCACCTTGCTATTTTTTGCCACCTGAGTCTTCCCTGACTGCAGCTTTTGAATATTCACGATGGAAGGTAAAC